>NC_041400.2:63267795-63535295 GCF_900747795.2 Erpetoichthys calabaricus
TCTATGGGCGGAACCACGGGCTGGGCCACTCGGAGGTTGATTCTGGGCCGCATGTGGCCCGCGGGCCGCCAATTGAATAGCCCTGCACTAGATGGCAGCATCCATTGGCTGCAGTTATCTTTTGGACTCCTGCAGGGAATGTGGGGAACTGTAGACTGGGGGCGCATCCCTGCTGGGCTTTGTAGGTGCTGCTAGGGGTGCTGCATGGAGTTACACTCCCTATTCTTGGGGACTTCCATATGGCCCAGAAGTGCTTCCAACAGGCGAAGCCCTGGTACCGGAAGTACTCCTGGGACTCCAATAAAAAAGCCTGCACTGCTTTGTCCAGGAGAGTCAGAGCTGGGAGCAGAGACAGACAACACTTGCCTTTGAAGAGTAGCAGTAGCAGTATTTATAGTATATCTTGTATATTATGTTGTATTTTATGGATGAAAATAGTTCACAATATTTCCTTTTTTATTTATTTTCATAAAACTCATATCTTGCTTTTTTGTTCTGTTTTTTGTCACACACGTGCGCATGGGAAACAGCTAAAGGGCCTAGACACTTGTAATTCTACGCCAGGCCAGGGGGCGGCGGAGTGTACTGACTATCTCTCTCAGTCCCTTGCAGACCTGTCCCGGGAAATCCCGCCTCTGGACGGCCCCAAGGATGACGTCACTTCCGAACACCAGGATACCACTCCCACTTCCTGCAACGAAGACGTCATTTCCCTTCTGGGCCTTTAAAACTGCCATCTTGCCTCAGTACAGGCAGTTCTGTTTTGGACTCCAATCTATACACTTCTTGTTATAAAAAAGAGCAATTTGCAGCCGAGCATATTATACGGGTGGCTGCCCCAAACCTTTGTGATGTCTCCGACTCATTCTTCTGACATTTTAATGTTTGGTTCCACTATGCTATTGTTATATATGTAAAACAGAAGTGACAGAAACTAATGGAAAAAGGGAGTTAAAATAAAGAATAATTACTAAATAATAAGTTGATTTTTGTGTAATAATGTAATAACAAATGATATAAATGTGTAATAGATAGATTAATGGTATAAGAAATAATATAATTATTGTAAAAAAATGTATAGTATGGAAAAAAGCATAGTGGATGCTCGAGATGGAATGGAGAGCAGTTTCTGTATGTATTGTGCATTAATACTGCCCGTTTCTACCTCGGATAATGGAATAAACATATTACTGTTCACGATCTTCGATGTCTATGGCTGTTCATTCCATTGGATTTCTATCACTGCCAAATGAAGATGGCTACACTGGCTGTGAGAACAAATTCTTCTATTTTGGTGTTAACAGATTTTCATGATAATGTTGCAAAATATGTGAAAATAGCAAGAAGATAGCAAGAAGTAAGAATTATGCCTTTGAGTTTTTCAGTGCTTAAATTCAACAAGAAAAAGTATTGTGTTACATGAAATCAAAAAATCAGCCTACCACACTTAGACTGTCAATGAACTAACTGATATAACAGTTTAAAAAAAGTTTATTTATTAAATTTTTGAAATGAAAGCGAATACATTTATAAAATTGTGTTCACTGGCATAATAATATTAACAGCATGTGACAGTGTATCACATCTTTAGTCGAATGAACAACATAAAAACATCATTTAGATGCCAAGTTTTTGGAAAACTTGATGAGAATTAAATTCTTTTTAAATTCTGGAGAGACTGTTAATGTTTTTACAGTATACAACACATGGAATATAGAAAAGGCCAGAAGAGAAACATTTTAAATATTCAGTGAAATTTTGAGTGGAAATATGCTTTTATAAAATTTTGTTTTAATTTAGTTAATTTTTTTATATTTAACATTAAATATGCAATACATTAAATAATCTTATGTGTTAGGGTTTTTGTGCTATATACAGAAATACAGCACTAATACTCAATGTTGGTTTTTAGAACTTGTTGCTCACATTAAAATAATTTGCCAGTCCTTAGAGGGAACATTAATGACAACTGCTCCAATACTCATTTTCCTATTTAAGATAGCAAGGTTTTCAGCAGCAATATTTGAAACTAGAGCATGGTGGTACAGTGCATACTGTGAGTGAACTTCACAGTGATCTTTACAGTATTGACAGAATCAATAATAAAAACAATATTCAAGCCATGTCTGCTGGAAGGAGAGGGAGATGAAAAAACTGAGCAACTGAGTAGGTCTGAGTAATTATTGTAGGTAAAACTGAAAACTGTTGATGTAGGAGGCAAGGATCTAATTTATTTAAGCCTTAACTATGATTTACAATGCTGAGACATCTAAAGGCTGTGGTGAGAATTAACCTGCATGAAGGAGACCTGATGCAACCTTTCCTAAGTTGCAGATCACACATGAGAAAAAATTCTTGGGGTAGACATACAAGGAACTCTGTAGTTGTATCTCGTGCTACCTTTAACAGGGCAGAGCAAAGCCTGATTTTTCAACAGATCATGTTTTTTGTTTTTCCCCAGTTGCCAGCTTTCTGTGAACTGAATGCAGCTTGAATATATTGTCACTATTGTTGACAAGTAAATAAAAATCCAGATCAATCAGTCTACTATGAATAAGACCACCAGCTATCATAGGCTTGTTAATTTGCCAATTCCATTTTTGTTATTTTCAAATAATAATAAAAACATCCAAATGACTGGCTGTCATCAAATTAAATACATCAGAGTTTTTATCAATGCTATACTAGTCTGTATAATTTAGGATGGATGTACAGTATCTACTAATGTACAATGAAGTCTTAAACATAAAGCCAAAAGTCATTTGGTTAATCGTTTTGATCTCCCATTTCTGAATCGATATCTTTCAGAAGTTATTTTTGTATGAAATAATATTTTTCTAGGGGAAAACCATAAATTGCCAGATCTTAAATTACCCTTCTTTTGATTCTTTGAAAGGAAATGTTCACTTTTATCTTATACACACAGAAATATTGAGGCCTAAATGATGCTATCTTCTAAAGTAAATAATATAAAGCAAACTTGGATCTTAATATATAAGAAATGGAGAGAATTAGGCTGAATGATGTGATTATATAAAACATTTGAGAGTTATGATATGAGATATCTTATATAGTTATTAAAAGTTTTTTCGTTGATGTCACTTACACAGTGTTGATAATTATTTAACTGCCTAGATAAAACACAAATATGATCTAAAGAATAAAGATACAGGTGGACCCAGGTTGCCGCTGACTTGCTGTCAGACATGCTGCAGTTTGAGGTGTTCAGGAAATACTGTAGAATGACACTGTTTGTCTATTCAAATAATTAAATGCAAAACATCATTACATCCATCCATTTTCCAACCCGCTGAATCTGAACACAGGGTCACAGGGGTCTGCTGGAGTACAGACAGGGCACTGGGCAGGAACCAATCCTGGGCAGGATGCCAACCCACCACAGGACACACAGAAACACACACCAGGGCCAATTTAGAATCGCCAATCCACCTAACCTGCATGTCTTTGGACTGTGGGAGGAAACCGGAGCACTCGGAGGAAACCCACGCAGACACGGGGAGAACATGCAAACTCCACACAGGGAGGACCCGGGAAGCGAACCCAGGTCTCCTAACTGCGAGGCAGCAGTGCTACCCACTGAGCCACCGTGCCGCTCTAAAACATTATTACAGTTTTTTCTAATTTTTTTTTGATTAAATTAATTTTTCAGTTAAGTGGGATTCTTTTCTGAGCCTCAGGGTGATGAGATTGATCCATTAGTTAGGTTGTCAACAAGTCATTAAGTCAATCAGGTACATGTATATAAATAGAGAAGCACAAGTAAAAAAAAAGACAAATATTAACCAGACTAAAAAAAGTTTTAAAGAAACATTCCGGAAACATCTGTCTAGTGGGGATCACTGACCGAGATTAAAAGTGATCCACATGTGACAGTCAAACTTTGCTCTTTAAAAGAAGCAGAATTTAGACATAGTTACATGGAAGAAAACTCCGCCATTGCCGGTCCCAAGCCCGGATGAAAAAGGAGGAGGGTTGGGCGTTGGGCTAGCAACTCCACCCCATAAAACTCTAACCGCTATAGAAACGCCAAAAAGAGAAACAGAGACTAACTTCCTGGGAAATGAAGGATCTCCGACAACTCGGAGACATATGACGCTAGAGGGTGAAAGCCGGAAGGAAGCCATCGAGCCGACCAACCTTCTTTCGACCAGGAGAACCCTTATCGGCACATGGAATGTCAGGACCATGTACGAGACAGGAAAGACGGCACAGGTAGCTGCCGAGATGAAAAAGAACAACCTGATCATGTTGGGTATCAGTGAGACCAGATGGACACAAGTCGGACAGAGAAAACTGAAGACAGGAGAACTGTTGCTGTACTCTGGGCATGAAGAGAATAATGCAACCCATACGCAGGGAGTAGGCCTCATGTTGTCCAAACTAGCACAGAAGGCGTTGATTGGATGGGAGGCACACGGCCCCAGAATCATCACAGCATCCTTCAGAACCAAACACAAGAAGATAAAAATCAACGTCATCCAGAGTTACGCTCCAACTAATGACTCTGATGAAAAAGAAAAGGACCAGTTCTACAACAGACTGCAGAAAATCGTAGAGACATTTCGAGCCAGAGACATTGTCATCCTTATGGGAGACTTCAACGCCAAGATCGGACCCGACAATACAGGATATGAACAAGTCATGGGGATCCACGGGCTGGGAGTGATGAACGATAATGGAGAGAGATTTACGGAACTGTGTGCGCTCAATAACCTGGTCATCGGAGGCAGCATCTTCCCTCACAAGAGGATCCACAAAAGCACCTGGGTATCACCAGATAGCTTGACAGAGAACCAGATTGACCACATCTGCATTTGCAAGAAGTTTAGAAGATCCCTTCAGGACGTTAGAGTTAGAAGAGGAGCAGATGTGGCTTCGACCACCACCTAGTAGTAGCCAGCATGCAGCTGAAGTTGAAGAAGAACTGGAAGGAAACAACACAGTGTAGAGTGAAGTACGATGTCAGCCGTCTGAAAATCTCCAGCGTCAGGGAAGAGTTTCGACTTCAGTTGAAGAACAAGTTTGAGGTGCTACAAGAACGGCACCAGGAAGAGGAAGGAAGTAGGGTGCAGATCAGCTGGCAGGCAGTAAAAGAGACACTGAGAATAGCCTGTCAAGAAGTGGTTGGAACGAAGAAACAGCATCACAAAGAGTGGATCACAGCTGGGACCTTGGGAAGAATAGAAGAGAGGAAACAGAAGAAAGCAGCAATCGATAACAGCAGGACTAGGGCATCAACAGCTACGGCCCAAGAGGAATACGCAGAAGCCCATAGAACAGTGAAGAAGAGCATTAGGAAGGACAAGAAAGACTTCATAGACGGACTTGCAGCTGAAGCAGAACAGGCAGTGTACAATGGTAACATGAAACAGTTGTATGACACAACTAAGAAACTATCTGGGAAATACAACAGGCCAGAGCGCCTTCTTTCCCACAGTCAGCAGCAGATACAAGAAAAGACAAATGTGTTGGCAGCCACATCATCACAGGTTGGACTCAACATACACACGGAGAAGACAAAGATTATTAAGATCAACTCCAGCAGCAACAACCCAGTCACCTTAAATGGAAGTTCCCTGGAGGAGATACAGTCCTTCACCTACCTGGGCAGCATCATCGACCAGCAGGGTGGAACAGATACAGACGTCAAGGCAAGGATCGGCAAAGCAAGAGCCGCCTTTATCCAGCTCAAGAACATCTGAGCTTCCAGAGAACTGACCTTGACCACCAAGATCCGTCTGTTTAACACAAATGTGAAGTCAGTACTGTTGTACGGGGCCGAAACCTGGAGGACAACCAAAAACACCACCCGAAGAATCCAGACTTTCACCAACACCTGTCTCAGAAAGATCCTCCACATTCGCTGGCCAGACACCATCAGTAACACTAATCTATGGGAAAGGACCTGCCAACACTCAGTAGAAGCAGAAATCTGGAAGAGAAGATGGGGATGGATAGGGCACACCTTATGCAAACCGCAAACCAGCATCACCAGACAGGCTCTCAGATGGAACCCCCAAGGAAAGCGGAAGAGAGGCCGTCCAAGAAACACCTGGCGACGCGACCTCGAGGCAGACATCACAAGGATGGGCTACACCTGGAGTCAACTAGAAAGAATGGCTCAGGACAGAAACCTCTGGAGATCTACCTTTGGCGGCCCATACCCCGGAAGGGGTGGAGGGCATAAGTAAGTAAGTACATGGAAGAAGCTGCATGCAAACTGTAATTATTCTTTTATTGAATTTATCAAAACCATACAAAACAAGTCAAGCTTAACAAAATAAATTCAGTTCAACCCCTACCCAAGAGAAAGAGTATAAAAGAGGGAGGAGAATCCTTTCCCCTAATATAAAAGCTTATTCTAAAATGCTATTGATTAGATCCTGCCAGGTTTTTAAAAAAGATTTGCACAGATTCACTTGTTGAGAATCTGATTTATTTTCAAGTTTCAAATAGTATATACTGTAACATCAGTTACCCACTGACTTAAAATTGGTAGGCTAGGATTCTTCCAGTTGAGAAAGATATCTACATGCTAGTTGTGAAGTAAAGGCAATCACAGTTTGTTTGTCCTTCTCCACTTCAAGCCCATCTGGGAGAACAGCAAACACAGCTGTTAATGGGTTAGGAGGGATTGTGACACCAAGGCTGTCTGATAGGCATTTAAAAATTTTGGAGCAAACTGTAATTAACAACACTTCACTATAGTGCTGTCACATGCTATTGCTTTCATGTTTAAACTACTGCAAACAATCACTAGGGACTAGTTAAATCATAAGAATCAAGATTTACAGTACATTCTATTAGCATATTTTCAGATGAATGCACATGATTCAAATAAGATGTGAAAGCTTTGATGCATTCTACTATTGTGCTAAAGATGACTAAGAGTGTGTCATTTTGCTAGTTAGAAAATATTAATGAGGTTCAATGATTATCAATAGAATTAATATCCTTTGCAATATGATATTATTCTTACAGAGGAATTACAAAAATGATTTAGAAATGTCAAGTGGTGGCTCCATGATATTTCACTGATACATAATAAATTGCAGGACAAATTGAGCAGAACTTTTTTGAATTAATGAAGGTCTGCAAACACCAAGATACATTTTTTTCTCCTCAAGCTCCTCAAGTGACATGACATTTAAACTTGGATTTACTAACAATTTCTCTTCAAGAAATATGAAAGAAAACATACAGTATCTTTAAAAACTATATGTTAAAACATTAAATTGCCTTGTAATTCATAATATAAAAACATGTAAATCCTGGATGTTCACAATAGCAGTGTCCAATAAGACAACATCTTTCATTCTGACATAAAGGTATTACTTTTAAAACATCTGGTATTCTTTTGTCACTTAAAACATTGGCCAAATTATTAGACAATTAAGGAAAAAAGGGTGGAGTATAATGGATTGTCATTTATGGTATTAAACAATTAGTTATTATTGTTATTTATTCCAGTATGATATTTTCAAGAATATCAGCCCGGTGAATTAGCACATGTACCAAAAACACCAAATACAATTAAGTGAGTTCTAATTCAATAGGTGCATCATCGCATAAAATATAATCCATCTGATGACAAAAATTCCACAGAGAAAAGGTCAAAAGAATATCATAATCTTGCACATTTATTAAAAATCAACTAACAGGATAACATTTTTATTTACACTGCTTCTTCACTAAAATAAGCGGAAAATTACAAGAAATAAAATGTTAAATTAGAGTTACAGTAGTGGATGGAAAAACCTATGAAATGAAAAAAGAACAGTTGTTCATTACTGAAGTTACAAAATAACAAAATTTGAAGCACATTATAAGACTTACTTTTTATTGTTTCAGACTTTTGCATTTATATTGTGATTTTTTTAATGTGTCTTTTAATTATAACTTCATATCATATAATAAAGCTAAGCATAAGTATTCAGAATGAAACCATAAGATCAAAAGTCCATTGATGGCTCACCAGGTGATCACTTCAGTGCTTCTTTTAACTGTATTTTTGTTCACTTGTGAGTGGGTGTGCATGTGCGAGTGTGCCCTGTGATGGGCTGATAGGCTATCCACAGTTGGCTGCACTTTGCCACAATAATACCTCATAGCCTGCAGCCCTCACACAACCATAAAATTGTGTAGTACTAATTCAGAAGATAGGTGTATGAATGGATGTATGAGCAGTAGCTAGTGAAGTTACCTAATAGCCCCTTTTGCTTTGTTCAGATTTAAATCTGGGGCCTCATGTATAAACGGTGTGTATGCACAAAAATGTTGCGTAAGAACGTTTCGACGTTCAAATCGCGATGTATAAAACCTAAACTTGGTGTAAAGCCACACACATTTCCACAGTAGCTCATACCCTGTCGTACGCAAGTTCTCTGCTCGGTTTTGCAGACTGGCGGCACCCAGCGTCAAAGCAGTGCTACTGTTCCTGTGTGGTTATCCTTTCTTTTTTAGATCCACAATCCTGACGCAGCTTTATAAATACACTGAAATTAATCGCATATTGTTTATTAGTTTAAGGCATCTGATTGTAATTAACTTGTAACAATATAATGGTTCACAGAATGGTCAAACTATTCCAAATACCATAACTGCTTTAGCGTTGTTACTTCTCACTGCACCTTCTTCTTCTTTCAGCTGCTCCCATTAGGTGTTGCCACATCGGATAATCTTTTTCCATATTACTCTCACTGTACTACTTGGAGTATTTATATTACTGTATCTGAGTGTGAATCACAGCTGTACAGCAGCTGATCGGAAAGAGAATTATTGGTATACAGCATCAAGCACACGCTGCTTCAGCCATGCTGTCTATTGAACTGCTCTCATATGACAAATGCTTCAGAGCCTTTCCTGTATAGACCTCACAGTTCAGAAACAGTTTCATCCCAAGAACTCTAAACGCATTCAATCAGTCCATCAAGTGCTCCTTGTAGAACTGTTTGTACTTATAAGTACAATTACCTCACTGTAAACTTGCGATACAGTTATAATATTGCACAACCTGAGCCACTTTATAAAGCGCATATTTACATATGATGACAATATCATTTTTAAGATGAAATGCAGCAAAATATGTTTATTATATTATACAGATAAAACTTTAACTTTAACTACACGGTGCTGCAGCGCTAACAAGCCGCTGCCGCTTCATTCACGGATTGTTCCTGCCTCTCGCTGTATTCTTGCTGGTGCTGACGCAACACTGGAGGATAGATGGATAGAATAATTAAACACGTACTATGAAGATATTTCAATGTTCCTTAAAAGTCTTGAAGTTTTGGCATTCTAGCCTTACAGATGGCTTAACGTCTATTACAGAGCTGATTGTGTGGCGAATGGGTATTTGGAGAAAGAAAAGTAAGGACAGGAATTGGAGGATAGTACGTTTGAAAGAGACAGTACTGCTGCAATAAAGTATTTCATCGGAGGTCGCGCATGGTGCAGCAAGCATCTTGCGTGAGACATGAGCAATCACTGCGCCACTGTGTTCCCATGTTTAATAACATGCTTTTACTCCTATCATCATGAAAATGATATCACATATACATCTCAGTATTTTAATTATTCAGAGAGCTGTAATATCACGAATGTAATGGATTCTGTGTCCTGTTGGAGGAAGAGAAAGCCCGGAAGCACGTAGTGATTCACACACATAGAGCACATAGAAGATCAAATACAAAACAAAGCATTTAATGGTGCTACTTTAGTTATGATGGGATTGAGAAACTAGTAAATTAAAAGATTTTAAGATGAAGTTTATGATGTTCTACTTTAATGACAAAATAAACTACGTGATTAAAGTGGAAATTTCGAGATTAAAGTTGATATTTCATGCTTTTTCCCCTAATAAGCTTTCATATGACACTCAGATGGTGGGCTACAACTCGCCTTTTCACGGTGACTTTGATATGTGACAACTTCTTTTTTATTTTGGGCACTGTGTGACTTTGTGAACGTGAGCATTTGAGTTTCTCCGACACTCTATGTCACTCGATCAACTTCCTTTTGTTGTTAATACCACTGTTTAAACCACTAAATTGAAAGTTTTTCCTTGCCTCCACTTGGTATTCGCTGAAATTCTTTTATTTTCCCTCTTGCTTTTGCCATTGCCTTTTCACAGAAGGTTGAGCTTAAAGGCTATTTATATTTATTTGCATATTCAAAGAGGCATAATTCTGGGAGAAGTTGGGGCGGGACAGAAGGCACGTGCATGTGCATTACTTGCACACTGACCGGGATTCATGGAGTGGAAGAATGTGGAAGCTGGCGTTCGCACAGATTTAAGTTTAATAGATGCAAACCCAATCCTTTCAACCCTGACATCCTATTACTATTAAATAAATATGCAGCCGTTTTTGTAAAGCGAAGGTACGTTTGCAGCTGTTGGAACTGGGCATGCTACTATTCGCACAGACTGGAGAGACTGGCATACAGTCAGTGAAACACGGAAGTGAAAATGGATGCTTCCGGACTGTGCTCACCACATAGTAAATAACTCCACTTTTAATTTTATTTGTATTTGGCAGCTACTGCATAATAACAGTGATATTTTTTTGTTGTTGTTTTTTTTTTATTTTTGAGCTTCCTAAACACCCCAATGATAGAATATCTCACAAAATAATTTTTCCCATAAAAACAGAAAATCCAGGGCCAAAAGGGTTAACTGACTTAAATAATGCCAAACTAACAGCTAGGAACAGTTAGTTCTCTCAAGTTAACTCTGCCTACAAAGCCATGATATAAATAATAAATAACTTGTCTTTTATTTGTTCCAATTATCAGTTGATTTATGCCATTAAAAGTACAGCCTCTCCAAATTCTTAGTCTATAGCATGGGTGTCCATGCTGAACTCTTTTGTTCCTTTGTGCTAGGTGAGTGCCACCAAATAAAGTATACCGTAGCATTATTGTTACTTTTCAAGATAAAATCCTATTATTAGGTCAGTAGTTTAATTTTATTTAGTATCTCTAAAAGGAGTAGTTTTTAAAATATAACAACATTGTAATGAGTATGCTTCGGTCTACAAACACAAATACCTGAAAGTGTAGCACTGCAGCAAAATGTGAACCATTTTTTGAAAGGCATTTACTTTCCTCTTGCTAAAGTGGCAGTGTTAAGCATGCCAATAAAATGTCTCACAAAATGTTGTTATTCTAAACATGACAATGTTTTTTACTCACCCCTTTGAGCCGTGATTTTTTTTTTTCTAACTAAAGTATTCCAACTCAATTTGCCTCTTGATAGACATAGCTGCTGTAGGGGGACATCTTATTGTCATGTTGACCGAGTTGCCTGAATCCATGATTTATTAGAACAAGTGCCAACATCACTCAGAGAAACATCTGCTGGTGTTCAGATAAACTTGAATGTTTCTGGAAATGGGCAAGTGCTCCACCAAAAGAAACACATGCACACATGGCACAAGAGATATTGTATTATATTTGTTTATTTGGTCATTTTATCAAATTTCATATTGCAGGCATCACACACAAACAGTCTGGAATCACAGAGACTTCTCATTTTCAATATGTGTATTCATTTATATTAAAAATATTCAATGTATTTTGAAAGTATGTTTAAAGAAAAATCAATTTCTCTCTAAATACATTTTTCTGTTCCATGTACTCTTCTTTCTGATCCATACATTTCATCAATGTTATGCCTTTGAATTGATTTTTGAAAATGTAGGTGGAAAACATTACCAGCTCCTTTGATCAGTTTTGTCAATGTTTTTCAGTCCATTCTGTGAAAGTGGGTCTCACAAGAGCCATGTAAACCAAAATGCAAATACAGTGAGGTTTTTGCTTTTCAAAGAATTCGTAAGTGTCTAATGTGATGTAAAGATTAAGTTCTCTCAAAATATACATATATTATACTGGACTATCACGCAGTGCTGAGTTTGAACAAATCATTTCCTAACCGACATTCATGATATTCCTGACAGGTCATCACAATGTGCCTGGTGTCAGCGCATGTCAACACCCATTAAAAATTGGTTCCAATTTCTATTTGTTTAATTTCTGTGTGAATTAAAAAACAAAATTCTGTCTAAATACCTATAATTCCAGAGTCAAGGATAACAGCCAAATGAGAGTTTACGTACTGTAAGTTCTTGATCTTTCAGCAATCAGGTGACCTGGGGATGCTCTGTAATTGAGCTTTTTTGTGCCTCAGACACTCCCACATTTATTGGCAGCAAATTAGTATTGTTTTAGTTTTCTTTTTAATCTATTATGAACGGACAATCATCAACATCCTATGTCATGTTGATGTTAATGGTTCCTCTCTTTAATGTTACGTAAATACAGATGAACGAGTGTGACTTTGATGGCAACTTCAAGGGCATCTTCATAAATTTAGTAATTTCTTTAACAAAACACCCCTGCATAAATCATTCACATGAAGAAAAAAGAAGATAAAGGAGCTTGGAGCAGACAAACCAGACTTAAGAATTTGAGGATGAGCTTACACCCAGGCTGTTTTCAGCTCTTGTTATGACAAATGGAGTAGACTAACAGGGAGTGGTGTAAGTAATGCCTTTTCTTTGCTTTCCCTGTTTGTTGTTTCAAAATGCTGGTACTGAAGCATTGTGTATAATGACGTGGATACAAGATCTAAAACATCTTTCTGAAATATGCAAGCAGCATGAAAGTAGCCACAATCATCTAGACAATCAAATGAGGCTAAATGTTTTTGGCAGGCTTAGTATTGCTGAACAGCTAAATGAAGACTACAGGATTGGTGTTAGAAAGCACAACGACAGATCCTGTCCAGAATAATAGCTTAGATATATATATATATATATATATGTGTTTGTGGTTAGTAGAACAGTGAAGTGCCTTGGGATGATTCTGGTTACAAAAAATGTGCCACTACAGAAAAAAAACGTTGGGAAACATGGCTCTAGACAATAACATGCGGCTAATTTTTTTTTGGTAGGCTTATTGAGATGACTCAGTTTAATTGTAAAGTAAATGAGAAATGTTTAGGTTTGAAGGAAAGGAGGGCAAAATTTATGTTCAAGAATATATAAGTATCCTGATTGTAAAGCCAGAATTAGACTTAAGGTTGGAGTTCTCCTGTGGGTGTAGTACAAGACAGGTTGGGGGCGAGTTATATGTTAAGATGGGGTCTGTGGATCTTACAATATGAATTTGTGCCTTGGTGAGGTAAGCCTGGCAAAATTGCATAGGACTTGACAGACTGACAGCAAATGTAGAATAGAATTAGGGTGGGAATGACTCTGTGGGTAAGGCAAATGATAAACTGGGATACAAGACTTGAGGAAAATCAGAGGACTAGTGATTGTATGATGTGGATTTATGGAATACAGTGGAAATGGCCAAGGACCGGGCACTCTATTAGCAGAGGCAGAATAAGATTTTGATTGGACTTACGCTATGAATGTGTTATAGGACAGACAGAAGTCCACGTAATTGGAAGATTACGGCATTGGAGGTGTGGGCATTATGGTGTGGATTTTTGGCATAATGGGGAACTAGGCAAGTTTGCAGAGGGAGGATTTGGCAATTTAGAGACAGGTGTACAATAAAATTTGGGTGGTAGGTGAACTTGTTTCTTTCCACATATATATAGGGCAAGTTAAGGGAAGAATAAGGGGATTGTGGGTGTCATGGACAGATGTTTTGGAGAGCAGTAGAAATGGGAAAGCTGGACGATTGGTGCATGGTAGAAAGGGTTTAATACATTTCAGCCTGAATTTGGCCTATGGGGCTGGTACTAGACAGATCAAGATGTGCATTGACACTATGATGAGGACCATGAGAGCATGTGGAATGACCAGATATATAAATAGATAGTGAAAGGCACCATGTAATAAAAAGATGTGAAAGGCACTATAAAATTCATAGATAAAAGAAAGACTTTCTTTCTTTCTTTCTTTCTTTCTTTCTTTCTTTCTTTCTTTCTTTCTTTCTTTCTTTCTTTCTTTCTATATAGCCCAGTCAACAACCACAACAACATTTATTTCTATAGCACATTTTTATACAAATGATGTACCTCAAAGTGCGTTACAGGATGAAGAAAGAAAAAATATAAAAATCAAATTAGGTAATACTAATTTACAAATAAAAAATTAAGGCTTGATGGACAGGGAGGACAGAAAAAACAAAAAAAAAACTCCAGAGGGCTGAAGAAAAAAAAAAAACAAAATCTGTAGGCATTCAGAGGCCATGAGACCGCCCAGCCCCCACTAGGCATTCTACCTAACATAAATGATCTCAATCATTCTTCAGGTTTTCAGGCTTCACGTGGAAGAATTAGACGACGATGGTCATGTGGACCTCCAGCCTTCAATCCATCAATGTAGGGACTTCATGGTGTTATGATCAGGTGGTGGTGGCGCGGATCGCCACCACAGAAAACCTGAAAAAGAACAGCAGAGAAAGTAGGGGTTAGTACAGATTTCGGAGCCATGAAAAAAAAGATAATTAAATGCATATACAGAATATCAGGGTTACACTAAAATGAAGCTATGAGAAAGCCATGTTAAAATGGTGGATTTTTAGCAATTTTTTAAAACGCTCCACCATATTAGCCTGGCAAATTTCTGTTGGTAAGCTATTACAGATTTTAGGTGCATAACAGCAGAAGGCTGCCTCACCACTTCTTTTAAGTTTAGCTGTTGGAAATATAAACAGACGCTCATTTGAAAATCATAGGTTACGATTTGGAGTGTAAGGTGAAAGGCTTTCCGAAATATAGGATTGAGCGAGATTATTTAAGGCTTTGTAAACCATATTTAAAGTCAATTCTAATCAATTAAAACTAGCGAGATGTGCTCAGATTTTCTTTTCCTAGTTAAGATTCTGGCAGCTGCATTCTGCACTAGTTGCAATCGATTGATGTCTTTTTTGGGTAGTCCTGAGAGAAGTGCGTTACACTAGCTGACTGAAAACAAAAGTGTGAACTAATTTTTCAGCATCTTGAAAAGTTATAAGGGATGTAACCTTTGCTATATTTCTTAAGTGAAAAAATGCTGTTCTGGCAATCAATTAATATGTGATTTAAAATTTAGGCCAGAGTCAATAATTACTCCTAAATTCTTTACCTCTGTTTTGACTTTTAAGCTTAATGGATCAAGTTTATTTCTAATTCCCTCATTATATCCATTTTTTCCAATCACTAAGATTTCAGTTTTCTCCTTATTTAGTTTGAGGAAAATTACTACTCATCCATTCAGAAACACAAGTAAGATATTGTGTCAGTGAAAAAAGAGAGTCGGGATCATCAGGCGCAAATGATAAATACAGATGTGTGTCTTCAGCATAGCTATGGTAGCTCACGTTATGCCTTGAAATAATCTGACGTAATGGAAGAATGTCGATCAAAAACAGCAGTGGACCCAGGATAGATCCTCGGAAACACCATATAGAATATCATGTGTCTATGAAGTATAATTAACACAACTAACAAAGAATATTCAACCTGTTAAGTAAGACTCAAAATAATTTAAGACAGTGCCAGAGAGGCCCACCTACTGAATAAGGCGATTTATAAGAATATTGTGATCAATGATATCAAATGCGGCACTCAGATCTAAGAGAATGAGAACAGATAAATGGCCTCTGTCTGCATTTACCCGCAAGTCATTACTAGTTTAACGAGTGCAGTTTCTGTACTGTGATTTGTTCTAAAACCTGACTGAAACTTGTCAAACATAGCATATTTATTCAAGTGATCATTTAGCTGCATAATTACTGCCTTTTCTAGGATTACATACCATTGTAACTTTTCTCTTTTGTACATAAAATATGATTAAAGGTTTATGTACCAATCTTAACGTTCAAGATGTGTACTTCAAAAAAGTATATTTATTGCCTGTGCAAAAGATGCAGATTCAGTTTTGCCTTTCAAAAATCAGTTGATTTGATTTGATGTTATACAGTGTAATCACTTCATATGTTATGCATAATATTACAATGCAGTACACAAATTATAGGGTCAATGACGAGAAAGGATCTTAGTCGATTTAATTTTTTTCCTCCTTGGCTTTTTATTAACTTCCTGTCTGTTTTTTACCCTCTTTTATTGTAACCCTACATGTGCAGAAATTGATAAAACAGATTATTTCAACATAAACAAAATATGTATTCTACAAAATACATAAATATTCTCATGCGCAAGTAAGTGATGTAAGTACAAACACAAGCGTTAACTTTGTCTCATAGCTCTCTACTCCATCCTGTGGATGGAAATGTAATTGCAATGTAGGCAAAGAAAGGAGATGTTGCTCTCACAGCACAGTCCAGGACATGACATTGTTCAACTAGCTTTTATGTATCTGGCACAATACATAGCACAAAAGATCCACCTTGGTGTCCTTACAGCAAGATGGGGTGCTGGCTGTTGCTGCAGCCTAAATTTAATAGTAAAATACAGGCCAAAATGTAAAGCAGATGCAAATTGTCACAAATTAGTGAAATCAATTAATGTCGGTTCATTGTAGGTGGACTAATTGACATTACACTCTAAAACATTTTCTGCCAACTTTGTCCAATTTAGGCCCTCTGCAGCATCTACTGAAAGGCAGAAGACAACCCTGGATGGAGTGCCAGTTTCATCATGCACACACCCACACTAAGCCAATTTAAATTTGTTAATCAGCCTAACTTGTCTTTGGAATACAATAGGAAAACTGAACTAGCCATGATGGAGAGAGAGAGACAGAGAGACCTATTCAGTTGTACAGCAACTAGAATAGCAGTGAATAGCAAGGTCTATTTAGATTTCCATATTTGCATCTGAGCTGAACTCTTTACAAACATGTCAGAAAGGCAACTGAAAGCTTCACTTTTGCAACAAAGGTGGCAAGTGAACAAAACTATCTGAGAGACTCCTGTTAAAAAGTCAAGTAAAAGGTACCCACACTCACCCCTTTCCCTTTTCACCCAAAGTAAACACCTGGCTTTCTTTCTGCTAGCAGAGCAGGCATTTCCTCAATATACTGAAAATGGTATTAATTCATTATCACCAACTCAAGGTCAATTTCCATGGGAATCAAAAGTTAATCGAAGCTGCAAACAGGCTGGCTATAAAATAAAACATTCAATCGTTCCCCTTCATTTCCTAACCATGTAAAATACTTTGAATGTTGCTTTGTCTTAAAGGTTTCCAACAATAAACTATACTTGTGTTCAGCATGACAAGACTTTCAGGCCTCTTACCTGGAAAATGGCAGAAGAAAAGGTTAAAGTATCTCCCATATAGATTTAAAAAACACACAAACAGTAAGAACTGGGACACTTAGTTACAAATTTTTTTCTTTCTATCTGTTATGGATATTTTGAATGTTCAGACCTCTAGGAATATAACAATATATATGTTTAATATATTTTATTTAAGAAAAACATATTATTGTTGTCTAATTTTAAATAAATCACATAATTATTTTGTAGCTGCTGCATTTGTTAGTAAGTTGCTAGGATGTGCTGAACTATTGCTAAAGGCTGCTTCCCAAGAGGCACTACACTCCATTTTACAAACTCTATAAAACCAAGTACAACGCTCCAACTCCTCTGAGATTACAGTATATACTGAAACCTTGATCAACCTTAGTATTATGAGGTTAGTGTTTGGTTTTCCAAGTAATGACAGATGACTGGGTAATACATAGCATTCCACTTCTCAACTTAGTTCACAACTTTAGTGATTTGGCTCTGGTGATAATAATGCTGCTGGTTTATCTTTAAATTAGACAGAGTATATACAATTGATTTTTAATTGCATGAGAATACTGTGTCTAATTAATCATTGTTAAGTAAATTACAAAGAAACAAAAGTGTCCACTTTCAAGATATTAGTCATTTAAACTAGAGGTGGTGGATGACAAACGTGAAACTCAATGATCTTTAATTTTCATATGTACATAGATACTAGGTGCATTGTATATGGTGAAACACAAGCAGAACAGAAATAAGGAAAGCTATTAAATTAATTGTGGATTACTTAAATATGTTAAAATGAATTGGCACCCTGAACAGGGTTAGTGCTAACCTTGCACGGAATGATGAAGGGCTGAATTACGTCTCTCTTTATCCCTAAATAGAATTAAGGATACGTCTCACCTCATTATCTTGATCTTTCTAGTTTAGATATCAAGACCTTTACAATGATCTGATTACTGCTTGTACCTGATGCATTTGGGGAGGCTTCTGTCCCTGGGAACCCTAGGGATCTTATAATTAGCAATGGATTAGTACAGTAGCAGTAGTCCTATAAGCTTTGTACCCCATGTTGGTAGTGTAGTTGAACTATGACCTTAGACAAATTTCTTAAAATAATGGTCAATGTATCTCCCCTTTCTAACATTGTGTGATGAACCTTGCGTATTGACTGAAAGAACTGAGATTGAGCATAGAACTGGTGAAACAAAGCTGAGGCCTAGAGGTTTATGTGATAAGGTGGGAGCTCATTAGTTAGTAAGGACCTCAGAGGTGGGCATCTGCAGCTTTGGATAGAGAGAAAGCAGTTGTGATGGTTTGGAAAACTATTGAGAATACCAATAAAATAATGTCAGCATTGAGTTATATGACATAACATATAAAGTACAGTTTTGCTAAAAAAACAATCGAAATTGGACCCATGAATATACTAGGGGAGCAGCAAAAATAATTTCTAAAGATTGTAGCTGCGTTTTCCCAGAGTTTCCAAAGTTCAGCAGCTCTAACTCAAAAAATGGGATTCAACAAAGGCCTGACGTGCAGAAATGATTCCACAGACAAAATATCTTCGTTTTTAAGTGTTTAGTTAAGTTTCAAAGTAAAACAGTTCACACAAAAAAGAAAATTAAAATAGCAAAAAAAAAAGGAAAAATTTATAATAAGAAAAATTCAGTTCTAAGCTTAATCTTGTTACATCTTAAATCATTACTAATCACTTATAATTTCTGAACCATTTCAAAACATTTCTGAATCATTTCAAAGCGGTCAGAAAACTGTATGCTTATCCCATTTCTAACTTGAAAATGGGCCTTTCAAGTCCCTGTTTACTGGGACCTGTTCTAAACACAAAAAGAGCTTATTATCACACTGTTTCTCAGTTATAGAAAGAAGGTTCTATCTCTTACTAACTTATAGGGGGAAAAGACTATACCATTGTCTATGACTATGGAAGAAATTAAATTCTATTGAAATTAAGCAAACATTAAAATGAGTTTAACTCAAAACTTTAACTTTCTAAGATTGGCTCTTACATTTCCGGCCCCTAATTGGCTATGCAGGAGCGGAGACAATTACTATACTTTACTTCAATATGAGCCAGTTAACTTTATATTAACTATTGTTTTCAAATTACTAGCAATCTAGCAATAACACTGCAAACAAACATTTTAAAAATTTCAAATTTCAAACATTGGCTGTTTCTTGCAGCAGGCACAGTTTGTTCACGGGTCTGTCCAGTGTGCTGGTTTTGGTTTGCACACAAACTCTTCTGACTGCACCTTTGGCATCTGGCACTGTCTTGATGACTCGACCCATTACCCAGGAATTGCGAGGTGTTTAGCTTCTTCTGGCATTGCAGCTTTGTTGAGTGTTTCTCCAACTCTAAGTATTCCATCTTGTATGATCGGGTCAAGTTTATAGATTTGACTGTTCTTTTTTACACAAGTCTTTTTCTTTAAAGCCTTTAATTCTTCTGGAAATTCTTGTTGTTGACTGAGGCGGATAAGCTCTGTTTCAGGTTTAACTAAGTCATCTAGAGAAATTGGACTTGTTTTTAAAGTCAGTTTATACTTTTTCATGTGCTTTGCGATGAGTGATTTTTGTTCTTCTGGATTACTTTTAGTCTGAGTGACTTCTAGTTGAAATGTTTTTCTTTCATTTCTTAAGTTCAACATTAAGTCTTTAAACTTGTGGAACCAAGCCACTGCTTTCTTCAAGCGATGCCAATCTGAAAAGTAGGTGATTAGTTTGTTGATGGGCTCGCTTGCTTCCTCTATTTTTGTCATGTTGACTGCACAAGTTTTAACTTCTGGATCATCTTCAAGGAGTGAATCGTTCGGTTGATCTGGTCTTTTTGGTCACTCCCATTCGTGCTTCAATAAGAAACTTGGACCTTGTGACCATGTGGTGCTTTTGAGAAAGTTTTCTATGCTTAGCCCTCTGGATGCTTGATCAGCCGGGTTAAGGGCAGATGTGACATACCTCCATTGTGGAGGCTGTGAATGATCTCTGATCACGGAGATTCTGTTGGAAACAAAGGTCTTGAACCGAGGGCTTTCATTTGAAATGTATTTTAGCACCGTGGTCCTGTCAGTCCAAAATGTAGATTCTTCTAAGGGCATTTGAAGCTCACCTTTAAGCATTTTGTCCATTTTAACTGCCACAACAGCTGCTATCTGCTCCAATCTTGGAATCCTGACCTATTTCAATGGTGCAACTCTTGACTTGCCCATCAGGAATGAACAATGCTTTTTGCCCTCTTCGTTGGTTAAGACAAGGTAAGTGACAGTGCCATATCCATCTTCACTAGCATCTGCAAAATGGTGCATTTGTGCTGTCTTTATGGTTCCAAACCCAGTAGGTTTGAAGCATCTGTTCACTTTATAGCCTGTAAGTAACTGCAAATCATCCATCCATTTTTTCCATTTCCGAGTGTGTTTGACTTCTACTTCTTCATCCCACCCAAATTTCTCTTTGCATAAGTCTCTTAGAATAAGTTTTGCTGACAGTAGAGCAGGTGCTAAGAAACCAAGTGGATCATAAACTGAGCTAACAACAGACAGAATACCACACCTTGTAGCGGGTTGTTTGGTAACTTAATCTGAAATTTGAATCTGTCTGTTTCTGTGCACCACTGGACACCCAGGGCACGCCCTGTGGGAAGGAGACTGTGGCTCAAGTCTAAGTCCCTTTGTTCATGAGCTCTGTCTTCTTCAGGAATAGGCAATAAAACTTCTCTATTGTTACTTACCCACTTAGTCAACTGAAATCCCCCTTTTTGGCATAGAGCTTGGAGGTCCTTTGTCAGCTTTATAGCTTGTTCTTCTGTTGTCACTGACCTTAAACAGTCATCCACGTAGAAGTTATTGAGAACGGTGTTAACAGCTTCCTCAGGAAATGTATCTCTGGCATCTTCGGCTGTTCTACAGAAAGCATAAAAAGCACAACTGAGTGAAGAAGTAGCACCAAAAAGATGTACTGTCATTTTGTATTCTTCAAGGTCTATACTTAGATTACCTTCTGGCCACTATAAAAAAATGTAAAAGATCAGTGTCTTTATCTGGTACTTTAACTTAGTACAACATTGACTTAATATCTGCCATTAAGGCTACTGGCTCCTTTCTGAATCTTGTAAGGACACCAATGAGTGTGTTAGTTAGGTCGGGGCCTTTTAATAATTGCTCATTAAGTGAGATTCCCTGGTAGGTGGCAGTGCAGTCAAAGACCACTCGAATTTTATTTTTCTTTGGATGATACACACCGTGATGTGGAATGTACCACACTCTGCCTTCATTGCAATTTACGCTTTCTTTGGGTACCTTGATAGCGTAACCCTTGTCTATAATGTCTTTCATGAAGGCTTTATAGTCTCCGTGGAAACCTGAATTTTTGCTCAGTTTTCTTTTGAGTCCAATAGCACGCTGTTCAGCAATACAGCGATTGTTTGGAATTTTCTGTGTTTCATCCTTCAAAGGCAAATTTAAACAATAGTGGCCACCTACCAGTCTCGCAGATTCTGAGGCTATGTGCATGAACTCCTTTTCTTCACAGCTGTGCTCTGGAAAATCTGTGTTATACTGTTGCAGCAATATATCCTCAATCTCTGTTATTGACACACGATTGATTGAATGTTTGGGCATCTTACCACTTTGCGAGGTCATCTATCTCTTTGTATGGTCCACCAACCACCCATCCGAGTGCAGTCTTCATAGCATGAGGTCCACCTCCTTGGCTAGGTATGAATCGTGACTGCTCAAAGATTTCTGGGTAGTTGAGTCCTATTAAAAGATCAACTTCAGAGTCAATATGAGTTAGACGTACCTCTTTAAGATATGCCCACTTATCGATATCTTCTTGTAGTGGAATATTTTCTCCGTCCACTGGAATGGAGACCAGTGTAAAGACCTTTGGCAAATCAATATATTCATCATCATTGAGACCACAGACTTGTAAATCTGATAAGACAGAACATTGGGTTATTATCTTTGAATCATCATCATAGTTATTGATAGTTTTGAGGAATACTTGAGCTCTTCTCCCTTAAAGGCTTAATTGTCTCTGTAGCCTTTCAGTGCAAATTGTTACTGTACTGCCGAGGTCTATAAAGGCGTATGTTTCTACATACCTTTCACTTTTTTTAGATTTTACCTCAACAGGAACTACTTGCAGTGCACACTCTTCTCCGGCCCCAGTAAAGTTACAAGTTCCAGTCTCTATTTCCTTTTCAGTAGGTGTTGCCACACTAGCTGTAGATTTAGATGTTGCTCCGGAATCTTTTTTGATATGCAGGATGTCTGGGTGCTGAAAAGAACATGTCTGACATTTCATTCTTTCTTTACAGTTCTTACCAAGATGCCCCTGTTTGAGACAACGAAAACATAAACCTTTAGATTTTAAAAAGTCAATTCTTTCTTTATGTGGCAGTTCTTTGATTTTTCTACATTCAGCAAGGATATGCTGGCCACTGCAAAATACACAAGGCTTTTTAAATGCACATGTATCATTAACAGTCTTTTTAACCAAGGTTTTTTTTGTCTCATTTTCATCAACACTGGAAATACTTGTGGTAAGAATACCTCCTGATCTCTGTCTGTACTTCTGAGGAGAACCAAGCTTGTCAGTCTTTTCCTTTTTCTCTTTCCTGCCATAAATAGGATGCATAAGTATCTTAGCCTGTTTATGTAAAAAGATAATTAAATCGTTAATGTCAATCTCTCTATCTTCTTCTGTTTCAATTTCATAAGCTTCGTTACTCCACATAATTTGTAACATGCATGGGAGTTTTGAGAGTATAGTACGGAAATTTACATTGCTATTAAATGCAGCTCTATGTCTTGCTTTAGTCATAGAGTCCATACAGTTATCGAGAAAGGTTGCATAGTCTCTCAAGGCATCTCCATCATCTTACTTATGTAGGCATCTATTACAAACATTTGGTTGCCATAGTAACTAGTGATGTGTCGTTCGCGAACGAGCCGGCTCTAAGAGCCGATGCTTTGAAGCGAACGAGAGGAGCCGATGCCCGTCGAGCAAAGCTTCAGCCGCCCCTGCTCAGCTCTGCTGAAAATCCATTCGGCAGGGGTGGGACTTTACTTATATGGGCACACAGAACATTGGCTCATAATGCCGGCTCGTTCACAAACAACACATTGGACTAGGATCGTACCATTATGTGAAAGAAGGAAGGGGGGCAGACGCTCCGAAGACAGCGAGTGTTGGTACAGGCCAGGTACACAGAGCGACACGCTCTGTGTACCTGTCGCTGCGACAGACGAGGAGCCAGATTTAAATGCAAGCGCATCATGAAGAAAAAAAGAAGAGTGAAGAAATGAGTGAAAGCCAAAAAAGAAGCAGCATCTGGCTGCATTTCAGTGATATTGGAGACTGCAAAGCTAAGTGCAGAATTTGTAATATGAAAATATCCGTTAGAGCAGGGTCAACAACAAACCTGCACAGACATATAAGAACCACCCACCCATCCGTGCAACTGGAGGAAAGCGTGCCCTCTCTCCTGCCATCCACTGACCCTGGAAAAGAGCCAAGTACTTCTGCTGCAGCATCCACTGTCTTACAGAAAACTGCAGGTATAACACGGTCTTCAGTTCAAACCAAAATAAGCACATTTATTCCAAAACAAATGACGCCAAACAAACAAGTGTCGATGAGGAGCTGGCTTAAATGATAGCTAGCGACTTTCAACCATTTTCCATTGTGGAGGACAGAGGATTTACAACATTTGTACAGGCCTTAAACCCCATGTATGTTCTCCCTAGCAGAAAAGCTTTGTCCCAAACAATTATTCCATAACTGTATATCTGAGGATGGAGTACAACACTGTGCTTTCAGAAACCACTGCTCTGGAAAAAAGGTAGCATTTAATGACAACAGAGCTGTGGATGAGGCATTTCAAAGAATAGGTGCAGCAGCAGCAAGATGCAACCCCAGCAGCCTGTCTGCTCCTCCATCAGAGGGCCAAGAGGAAGAAATTGGAGCAGGGGCATGTTCACAGGAACCACAAGCTTCTGCTGTGTGGAGGCTCTTTGACGAAAAAGCAACAGGAGACACTGCAAGGAGAAATCTCACAGCTGATGCTATGCTGGAGTTGAGGTCCTATCTTGAGGAGCCCCTCATCCAAAGAGCTGAAGACCCACTGAGCTGGTGGGAGGCCAAGGCTGCAGTCTACCCACGCCTGGTTAAGGTAATGGTAGGAAGACTTTGCATTGTCGCTACATCAGTCCCCTCAGAAAGAGTCTTCTCAAAAACAGGACAAATAATCACGGAGAGGAGAAATCGCATCAGCCCATCTAAGCTGAGGCATCTGGCATTTCTGAATGCTAACCTGGCCTAAAAACTTTTATTCAAAGAGTCATAGTGTTGTGTTGTTGAGTTTGGCCTTTAATTTGTTTGCTGTGGAAAAAATGCATAAAAATACGTAATGTCTGAAAACAATGATAAGAAATTGCTTATACACAAACCATTCATAATTGCTTAATTTGGCTAAAATATAAGCATCCAAGTGATACTAAACGAAGAGCCATTCGGGAGCCGTAAGAGCCGGCTCTTTAAAGGGAGCCGATCCAAAAGAGCCGAAGCTTTGAATAGAGCAGGAGTTCCCATCACTAATAGTAACTTTCAAGTTGCTTTCTAGCTTTTTTATAACCTTCCTCTGGTGGCAATCGTGCACAACCATTAATCATTTCTCGAGCTGGACCTCTTGTATATTGAATCAAGTAATCTAATTTATCTTGTGGGTCTGCTAATACCTTACCTACAGTGTGATCAAAGGCTCTGATGAAATTTGCATAGGCAAGTGGGTCACCTGAAAATAAGGGGACCTGTCTGTGTGGTACTTCACCATGTGGCGCTGGGGTTGGTGCTGGAGGTGGTGGAGTAGTAGCTCTGTTTTGTTGGGTTAACGATTTAGCCATTTCAATGATTGCTTTCTGATATTCGGCTTGATTTTTTTGGCTTTCAGCTTGATTCTGTATGAGCACGTCAAGAAGATCTTGTTTGTAAGTCTGTGAATGGGCCCCTGAGGTAATTACTGGTTGTTCCTGCCTTTCCGACTTGAGTTCTTCTAACCTTTGTAGGATTCTATCAAGTTCTGTGCGTTCAAGTGTGACTGTCGGAGAGGGTGATGATGCTGCTGCAGTGCTTTTCTGGGCTAAAAAGTCACATTTAATATCCAAAGCATGCTTTAACTGCAGAGAAGCCTTTCGCACCTTTGATCCGTTCTTGTAATTGCATCTCTTCGAATTGATTAACTAGCTGTTCGTTGGATGTGTGTGCTAACAGTCTATTTGCATCTTTCAGCCATAGCGTTGTAACATTAATAAATTCGTTCCAATTCCTAGAGCTTTCGGCGAATGTCGTTTTCTGTTTCTTAATCGTGCCTTCTTTACTCAGTGCTGATATTAACCTTTGATGGAACTCTTCTATCTCACTGTGCGTCTCGCAAAAATTTTCAAGTCTTTCTGCTACTTCCGAATGATTTTCTGGAGTATCTTTAAGACTTTCTATTTCAGCTATAAGCATAGAAAGTTTATCTTTCCTCTGACTTATGTGACCTTTAAGATCTCTGATTACATTCTCTGGCTTCGAGTCTGTACTCAAATTACTACTAACTTCACTTGAGTTATGCTTAGACATTGCCATGACAACAGTTCAAAAGACTGGCAGCACGTTTCCTTACGGCAAGAAACGTCACAGTCGAGCACTGACAACAAACGACTTCCTTAAAGCGAGGCTTCAAAGACTCAGGCAAAAGCAAAGGCGATCATCCACAAGGTCTTTTGTATTATCACTGTCTCTTAAAATCTTCGAGTTCTCAAGTTCAGGTACGGCGACCTTGCTTTCATTTACAATAATGCAGAGGTAGAAGATAACAGCACAATACCTCGGAATGACTCAGTTCTTTTTCTTTCGTTGACGAGTTCTGGAGCAGAGGCGTTCTCAGTCCTCAGATGGTAGATTCCAGTTTCAGTTCGAGGCCTTCAAATGGCAAGTTTTCTGACGAAAATGTAGCTACTTTTCCCAGAGTTTCCAAAGCAGCAGCAGCTCTAACTCAAAAAATGGGATTCAACAAAGGCCTGACGTGCAGAAATGATTCCACAGACAAAATATCTTCGTTTTTAAGTGTTTAGTTAAGTTTCAAACTAAAACAGTTCACACAAAAAAGAAAGTTAAAATAGCAAAAAAAAAAAGGAAAAATTTATAATAAGAAAAATTCAGTTCTAAGCTTAATCTTGTTACATCTTAAATCGTTACTAATCACTTATAATTTCTGAACCATTTCAAAACATTTCTGAACCATTTCAAAGCGGTCAGAAAACTGTATGCTTATCCCATTTCTAACTTGAAAATGGGTCTTTCAAGTCCCTGTTTACTGGGACCTGTTCTAAATACAAAAAGAGCTTATTATCACACTGTTTCTCAGTTATAGAAAGAGGGTTCTATCTCTTACTAACTTATAGGAGGAAAACACTATACCATTGTCTATGACTACGGAAGAAATTATATTCTATTCAAATTAAGCAATCATTACAATGAGTTTAACTCAAAACTTTAACTTTCTAAGATTGGCTCTTACAAAGATATTGACAGTTTTGAAAACTGGTCCACAACTTGAAAGTGTAACTTTAATTCAGGAGAAGCACTACATAGAGGAATATTAACTACAAACTACAATATTAACTACAAATGTAAGATGGTAAACATTGATCAACAAGAATTAGAGGTTTGTGTTGATGTAATAATCTTGTCTTTATGGCAATGTGCAAAAGCAATGAAAAAGCAAATAAAACATTTGGTACTATCAAAATGCCATTAAGAAGAATGAAATCAAATATACTGATGCATAAAACAACATTAGACACTGTATAGAAGAGAGTAACATGTTGCATTCCTGAACTACTGCGATTGCCGTTCTTTGACAGACTTGATTTCTGAAACGGGGAAAGATGCATCATGAATAAATCATCACAACTCTATGAATCTGAAAATATTAATCAGTTAGTGATGGTATAGCTAAACAATAAAAAAGCAAACTGCAGGATATCAGTGAAAATGGTGATATACGCTCAAGATGGAAATCAGAGGGTACTTCTTCACACAATGGATTGTGGCAATCGGGTATAAGTTAACCATCCGAGTACCGTAACATATAACATATTAATTGTGTTTGTTCTATGTTTATGAGTGTTGCATTTGTATGACCTTTTTCTCATATACAGTATATCTATAAAAAAAAAACCTTTAGAAGAATTTACCTGTGCAAACTGCAAGGATGTTACCAATTACAACACTCATCCTTTTTGGAGGTGGAGGGTTTCCTGTTATTAGGCTCCGGGTTGCATACATTATTTGAAAGGATTGCACATTTCAAGAAAGAGGAAGTAAAGGAAACATTAGAAAAGGCTGATATTTATCATAGTAAACACTGCTATCATATCACCAAAAGGAACAAAAGAGTTTCACAAGACAGTAAGATATTTTGGAGTTTTCATCATCCACTACCCTCAGCTGCAAACTGTTATCTGGTCTCATTGGTAAGATTTTTTTGGTTCGCTTTTCTGAATAGCCTTATGAGATCTGTTTTTCTGCTATCATTTCATCATTTGGGACTTTGCATACTTCCATCCATTTCTCAATCTTTGTGTTTATGTGGATGTTTGTTCTTCATTTTGTAATTATTTATGTTTCATGGTTAAGAGAAGGGTGGTTACGGTGTGTTTCGTGCTTTTCTTTTCTATCAATTTAAATATTTGCATCTATAATGGAATCAGTGATTTCTGGCTGTGTGTGTAATATTTAATATTAAATATATTAGTTTCACATTTACTTAACCTTTATCATTGACTCATGTATCTCTTTTTTTCTGTTGATTGGGTAGCTTGATTTTGTTGATTGTGTGGGTAAGAAATTGAAGAGTAAGTATGGTTTGGCATAGTCAAGTCTAGACTTCACTCCAGCACACCTGTAGTGTGTAACATGTTGCATTCATAGCATGAGCGTGGTTGTTACAACTGTATAAAGATTGAGCTTTTTGGCTTTTAACAAGATATGTACTGTTGTTGTATTGTCACCTGTACAATACTAAATTCTTACTTGCAAATGTTGGTAGAACTTAGGTATTAGCTAAATAAATAAAATTTGCTTTACTAATCTCTCAGTATGGTGCAGTTACCTAAATTGTTTTTTGAAACTCTACATATGGTGCAGTATTTTTAGTTATTATATATCATTCCCCCCCACCCCCCCACCCATGTGTTAGAGCAACATACTGCATTATGCTGTAGCAGTTGTTAAAACTTAATGATAATATAAAGTCATTAAAATTTAGAGTTCTGTTTAACTCTTGGTTTAATTAATTTTTATTGAATGACATTCAATTACTATCACTTTAAATATTTTATCAGTATTACCAATAATATATTTACAGTGATCCCTCGCTATATCGCGCTTCGCCTTTCGCGGCTTCACTCTATCGCAGATTTTATATGTAAGCATATTTAAATATAGCGGATTTTTTGCTGGTTCGCGGATTTCTGCGGACAATGGGTCTTTTAATTTCTGGTACATGCTTCCTCAGTTGGTTTGCCCAGTTGATTTCATACAAGGGACGCTATTGGCAGATGGCTGAGAAGCTACCCAACTTACTTTTCTCTGTCTCTCTTGGGCTGACTTTCTCTGATCCTGACGTAGGGGGTGTGAGCAGGGGGGCTGTTCGCACACCTAGACGATACGGACGCTCGTCTAAAAATGCTGAAAGATTATCTTCACATTGGCTACCTTCTGTGCAGCTGCTTCGTGAAGCGACATGCTGCACGGTGCTTCGCATACTTAAAAGCTCGAAGGGCACGTATTGATTTTTTTTATCTGTCTCTCTCTCTCTCTCTCTCTCTGCTCCTGACGGAGGGGGTGTGAGCTGCCACCTTCAACAGCTTTGTGCCGCGGTGCTTCGCATACTTAAAAGCCAAACAGCCCTATTGATTTGTTTGCTCCTTTGAAGAGGAAGATATGTTTGCATTCTTTTAATTGTAAGACTGAACTGTCATATCTGTCTTGTCATGGAGCACAGTTTAAACTTTTGAAAAAGAGACAAATGTTTGTTTGCAGTGTTTGAATAACGTTCCTGTCTCTCTACAACCTCCTATGTTTCTGCGCAAATCTGTGACCCAAGCATGACAATATAAAAATAACCATATGAACATATGGTTTCTACTTCGCGGATTTTCTTATTTCGCGGGTGGCTCTGGAACGCAACCCCCGCGATGGAGGAGGGATTACTGTAATGCTAAATTGTATTAGTCTGTGTAACACAACTGCAATGCAATTGACTTCATGAACTTTAAAACATTAACATTAAAATATAAAATTTATATATTATTTGTACACAAATACATATGTATCAATATCTTATTAATTATCGGTACATATTGTGAAATCTCATTTTTCATTGCAGCACTGAAGGGACCCCAAGACTGTGGTTACAACAGTAGTCGAAATGAAAGAAACAACTCTGGATGAGAAAACAAACTGACACTAGGCACACTTGTTGAAACACCTAGCCAATTTAAAGTCTTTCACATGCTGGGGGGGATGTAGAAGCTAGAGAAAAGTCACATTAACACAGTTAAAATGTACAAACCCTCACAGACAGAAATTTAAATAGCAATTGAACTTGTGAGTCTGCAACAGAAAGTCAAAGTGGTGAACTTTATAAGCCATTATTTATAGTTTTCCTACCCACTTAAACCAAACATATCAAAATTTTAAAATCAATGAAATATTATATGTGCTATTTTGACTGAATTGTTACATATGGTCGATTCATAAAGTGTTCAGACTCCTTCACTTTATGCAGTCATTTTATTGTGTTGTAGATTTAAATGTATACATTTGCCAATTTGCCCCTCAAGCTAGACTGAATAACTCATAATGACCAAGTGAAAACATGTTTTCAGAAAGGTTTGCAAAATTATTAAAATGTAAAAACTAAAATGTATCATTTCTTCAACCATTTAGACCCTTTGCTGTGCCCTCCAAATTGTGGTCAGATGCATCTGTTTGCTTTAATTAATCTTGAAATATGTCTAGAACTTTATTTGAGTCCACCTGTGGTAAGATGATATAATAGGACATAGTTTAGAGAGACACACCTGTCTGTTTATTGTCCAACAATTCACATTTCATTTCAGGACAAAACTTAAGCCATGATGTCCAAGGAACTCTCAGTAGACATCACTGATCAAACTGTGCTGAGGCAAAAATCAAGAAAAGAGTATAAAACCATATTTAAAGCTTTGAGTGTTCTCAGAAGCACAGTAACCTCTATAACTGTGAAATGGAAGAAGTTTATAACCACCAGTGCAGCCAAACAAAGTGACAGGACAAGTAGGGTTCTGATCAGGGCGGTGACCAAGAAACACATGATCAATCTAAAAGAGCTCCAGAAGTACTCTGCTGAGATGGGAAAACCTGTCGAAAGGACGACCCTCTCAGAAGCCCTCCATCAATCAGGCATTTACGTTAGAGTGACTAGATGGAAGCAGCTCTTGAGTAAAAGGCATCTGATTGCATTTGGATTGCATATTGGAGCATGAAGAAAAGATTTTCTGGTCTGATGAGACAGAATTTGAACTCTTTGGACAGCAATCATCACCTGCCTAATACCATACCAACAGTGAAGCATGGTAGTGACAGCATCATACAATAGGGGTGCTTCTCAGTGGCAGGGACAGGGAGATCGGTCAGGCTTGAGCAGGATAATTGAGTGAAGGATGAATACAGCCAAAAACAGAGAGGTTCTTCAAGAAAACCTGTTTCAGTGTACAGTGATCCCTCCTCCATCGTGGGGGTTGCGTTCCAGAACCCCCCGCAAAAGGTGAAAATCCACGAAGTAAAAACCATGTTTATATGGTTATTTTTATATTGTCACGCTTGGGTCACAGATTTGCCGAGAAACACAGGAGGCTGTAGAGAGACAGGAACTTTATTCAAAGAGTGCAAACAAACATTTGTCTCTTTTTCAAAAGTTTAAACATGCTCCATGACAAGACAGAGATGACAGTTCCGTCTCACAATTAAAAGAATGCAAACATATCTTCCTCTTCAAAGAACTGCGCGTCAGGAGCAGAGAATGTCAGAGAGAGAGAGAGAGAGAAAAGCAAACAATCAAAAACCGATTGGTGCTGTTTGGGCTTTTAAGTATGCGAAGCACCGTGCGGGAAGCATATCGTGCAACAAAGCAACCATAAGTAAGCCCAGCGCTATTTGAGGAGCATCCGTATCCTCTAGGGGTGCGAACAGCCCCCCTGCTCACAATATATTTGAGGAGTTTTATTTAATACATAATACGTGCTCTGATTGGGTACCTTCTCAGCCATCTGTCAATAGCATCCCTTGTATGAAATCAACTGGGCAAAACCAACTGAGGAAGCATGTACCAGAAATTAAAAAGACCCATTGTCCACTGAAACCCACGAACCAGCGAAAAATCCGCGATATATATTTAAATATGCTTACATATAAAATCTGGGATAGAGTGAAGCCGCGAAAGTCGAAGCGCGATATAGCAAGGGATTACTGTACACAAATAGTTCTCCTTTCAGAACAACAATGTCCCAAGCACACAGCCAAGACAAAACTGGATTGACTTCAGTACACATCTCTGACTGTCCTTGAGTGGACCAGCCAAACTCAAGACTTAAACTCCATAGATGAGACCTGCCAATCTAACAAAGCTCGAGAGGATCTGCTATGGAAAAGTGGGATACATTACTCAAATCCCAGAGTGCAAAGTTTGTAGAGACTTTCCCATGAAGATTCAAAGCTGTAATTGCTGCAAAGAGCCTTCTACAAACAGGTGAATGAAGGGTCTGAATACTTATATGAAAAAGAGATTTTAGTTTCTGATTTTTAGTACATTTTCAAATCTTTCTGGAAACATTTTTTAGCTTTGTCATCATGAGTTTTTGAGTTTAGATTGATCGGCAAAAATGGCATGTTTATGCTATTAAATTTAAATCTGCAACACAATAAGGTATATGCAGAAAGTGATGAGGTGTGAATACTTTCTGAATCATCACATAAACTAAGAAATAGAGTATTTGCACCTCATACAATATTTTTTCTTAATATACAGTATTTTTATTGGTGGTCTATTGAATTTCTTCACGGAGAAGTAAGAAAAGTCCCTAGATGTAACCTTCCAAATTCCTCTTGCTTCTGCCAAGGATAAGCTACTCAGTGATTTTGCTTTTCAACAAAAGCTTTTCATTTTATTTCTCTTGCCAGTCAAATGTATTTAGCAAAATTATGCTTTAAGAGTCACTTGTTTTTTGAATGACAATACTAATTTCCCTATTGAATTAGACTGAGATGATTTCACAAGAAGTGAAATAATTAAAAAAACATTTTGTGACAATACCTATAGGTGGCCTTCAGTCAATCTAATCTGATGTTGATATTAATTAAAGGCAAATGTGAAGAATAGAAATGATGTTTAATGCACATTTATGTTAATGAAATATATCACCATACATATTTGCATGCTGAGCACATTTTCTCTTTGATAAGAAAGTGTATTAGTGGAGAATTATATGAAACAGTAACATTACATATTTTCTGTTTGTGTGATGTTCATAGACATTGTAAGCGTCTATTACACTTATTTACTGTGCATTTAATCACTTAACACACTTGCAAAATTTGACAACAAAAACAAACCTTTCCATTTTCAGAAATTATGTAGTATATAATTTAATAAGTATATGTTTAAATTCCTTTCATTCGTTTCTGACATAACAGGTATGTTTATTGAAATACCAAATAACTTCATCAAGGTTAGTCATTAACTTCTAGTAATTACTCTATGGGAAATTTCCAACACCTCCTCTACTAATATCAAAGAACTACTTTAAATTAAAAATCTTTTAGATTTGGTATCTTCACTCCTTATGATTATTTTTTTCAGTGTAATATGAAAGGTTCACTTTCACGTTTTTCCGTTTCAGAAGTTTGCAGCTAATATACACTGTACATGAAATGTACTTACTCTATGCATCTAATTCCAGCTAGGTGTGCTACCTATCTAAGACAGGTAGAAATCTGAGCAATCAAAGTACACTTCAGTGCTAACTTTTGCAGTACACCATCTTTTGGACTGTATTTTGTAATGCATGTTGTAATAAAATACATTGCATTTGTCATTCCAAAAGATCATGCATTACAAACATTTGTGGTAATAAAATGCATTTTAATTGATTAATTCTAATGCACCATTTGTCAGAATGACAAATAAAGTACATATGTCTCTCTTATATGCTATTTTGTTGTTGATCTCTAAATATTGAAACCTACTGATTCTAACACTTTACTATATGCTTCTAGCTTACCCATATCTCTGTTTTTTCATTTTTGTCGTATTTGCTCAGAACAGGATGATTTTACTTATCACGCTAGGGATATGAAAGCTCGATTTTTACACAGAGGATACTCTAAAACCTGCGTCAAAAGGACATTCAAACATGCTTTTCACACTAATAGAGAGTTATTACTCACATCAGAGGAGAAATCTTCAGCTACTAATAAAATAGTGTGTAATCTCACATGTTCTCACTAATCACATCAGATGTATCATTTTAAAACATTGGCACATTTTATGATTACACCTTACTTTGTCTAATCCACCACTCTTTGCCTTCTCTGTTGGTCATAATCTTCATAATTATCTTGTGAATTATTTGTGTGTGGCAATCACTAGTCCTTCTACTACAACTTCCATGCATATTTCTCCAGGACATTATCCTTGTTTAAATTGCAGTTGTTGCGCAAATTTTTTAAAAGTTAGTCTAATTACTACCCCATAGGGTGACATCAATCTTACACATAGCTCTAACTGCAGTTCCAAAGGTGTGATTTATCTTTTGTTGTTTTTTCTTTCAGCTACTTATGAGCTCCTCAGTTGAGTTTCCTCTATATTTACTTGTTTATATATTGGTGAGGTGAGCTTTGCTTTTTGTTATGTAGTCTTTTCTAAAAACATTTTTCTACATTTTTTTTTGTAATGTTTATATTTATAATAATTAATGTATGGTTATCTTTATTATTCATACAGCTTTCATTTTTGGGTCAATTATTTGATGGATGATTGGTGGATCTACTATTACTCCTGCTCCTATATTATAGGTATTTCAAATGGGTTGTTAGATGTTAATTGTCACATGGTATTATTTATTTATTCAGTGTTTCATTATATGTATTTTTAATTTTTTAAGTTAATTATTGGTGTGCCCTGATATAGATGTTTTTCTTTGAAACACGTTGGCCAGATCTACACCTTGCATCATTGAATAGGTTCTGAATCCTGTGACACTTTTTATGTTATGCCTATTTAGGCTTCATGATATTGTTTCTAATAATTATTGTAAATAACATGGGCTGTTAGTACTAGTTGGCTCACACTATTATTTTTTCTATTACTGTTTCTATTGTTTGTGATATATTTATACTATCTTTGTATATACATTTCTATTGTATATTTTTTTGGTTGTTTTTGTACATTATTTGCAATATATGTACTGTACTCCATAGTTTTTTCTGTTGTCCATTGGCATGTATAGAACATTTTTGTATAGAACGTTTTGTTTTGCTATTTCAACATATTTTGTTGTATTACATGTGGGATTTTAAATTTGGGTCTATTCTAATTTTTGGGGGAACATTCTAATGTTCATTATGTTGATTGTATTGTGTTTACTTCTTGAAATAGTTTTTGTTTTATGTGCATTTACTCCATTCTATAATAACTGCTTGTATTCAATTAAAATATATAGAGTAGAATTATATACTTTGACAAAGTGTTTTCTTTTATACATTTAAAATATATATATATTGTGATATATGGCCAGCAGTTTATCCCGGCCAATACCCCCAAGCCGCCAGATGGAGCCCTCCCTGCAACATGGAGGTTGCCCCGAATTACAGCAGGGCATCATGGACCTTGGAGTTTTAATTCACAGCCCTGCTGGATACCATGGGGGCTGCCAGGGGATGCTGCAGGGAGGCTTATATTTTCCATATAACCCGGAAGTAGCTCCCAGTCACGGGGACAGAGGAAATGACGTACTTCTGGGATGAAGAAAAAAAGGAGTTTTCATCTGACCCGGAAGTGCTGGGAAATCACACGGACCTGAGGGATAGAGGCACTTTAAAGGACTTTAAAAGGACTGTGGGAAACCCCAGCAGATCAAGCCGAGTTGGGAGGAAGGGTGACTGAGCTGCTGGGAGTGGAGAATTGTATTGATTTATTGTGATTGATTATTATTGAAGTGTTGTGGAGTGGAGGTGCTTGGTGCACACTATTATTATAATAAATATTAATATTTGGACTTTTACCTGGTGTCTGATGTGTGGTCTGAAGGTTCTAGGGGACAACAGTGCCCCCTATCTGTCACAATATATATACAGTAATCCCTCACTTATCGCGTGAGATAGGTTCCAAGGCCGACCGCGATAACTGAATTTCCGCGAAGTAGGGACACTATATTTATTTAATTATTTAACGTGTATTTGGATGTTTTTAAACCCTCCCTGTATTGTTTACAACCCACCATTTACTCTATTAAAAACAGGGACAACAGCTAAGCAATATGAAATCGGTAGATAAGTTTACACTTACTGTATAGCGAAGTACACGTAGCAGCTTGTAGGCGGTCATGACGTCGTCGACCTTGTTGCAAAGATTCCTAAAGCAGATTCCATCCAGACTACTGCCTTATCACGTCCACTTGCAACTCATTTTGCACCCTGGTTAAAGGACACTGCGGCCGTAGATCTTATATGCTTTTCCTCCTTTTTAAATAAAAAGAATCGACGTCCTGCAGCGGTGTAGTTGTTCCCTTCCTTCAACATATCCAAAACTTTGACCTTTTCTGCAATCATTTGCATCTTCTGTTGGTGCTTGGACACGGCCCCTGAAGCATTAGCACGTTAATGATGAATGAGTGAGATGAGACTTCCTGGTTAATGCAACACTCCGTCGCTGAGCCAATCAGCAGTACACAGGAACATAACTGCGTGCTCTGATTGGGTAGCTTCTCAGCCATCCGCCAATAGCATCACTTGTATGAAATCAACTGGGCAAACCAACTGAGGAAGCAAGTAAAAAGACCCATTATCCGCAGAAACCCACGAAGCAGCGAAAAATCCGCGTTATGTATTTAGATATGTTTACATATAAAATCCGCGAAGTCGTGAATCCGCGAAAAGTGAACCGCAAAGTAGCGAGGGATTACTGTATATATATATATATATATATATATATATATATATATATATATATATTGTCACAGGTGGCTGGGGGGGCGACCCGGCCGGGACACCCCGGAGGACTGGAGGAGGGCTTACACCTCCCCCAGACCATGTGGGGGCGACCCTGGTGACCATGGGCCCCTACAGGGTTGAACTTCAAAGCTATGTACCTGTGGTCACCGCCAGGGGGCACCCAATGCCTAAGGGGTCCTGGACCTCAGCACTTCCGCCACACCCAGAAGTGCTGGGGGAAGAGGATCGGGGACACCCGGAGTGCTTCTGGGTGCGCAGCCGGCACTTCCACCACACTGGGGAGTGCCGGCGGAAGATTGTCAGGAGGCACCTGGAGCACATCCAGGTGATTATAAAAAGGGCCGCCACCCTCCATTTGGTGGCTGGAGTCAGGAGAGAAGGAAGGACAAAGTCTTGGAGGAGGCAAGGAGGTGGCCTGAAGGAAAAGGCATTTGAGAGTTGGCCTGGACTTTGGGGACTTTAGGGGTTTGTGATGCACAATTGTAAATAGTACTATGTATAATAAACGTGTTGTGGCTGATTTGAACGTGTCTGCCTGTCTGTGTCCGGGCCATCTTCCACAATATATATATATATATATATATATATATATATATATATATATATATATATATATATATATATATATATATATATATATTCACGGCATTCGTAGTCTGTGTCACAATCTGATTGTATGGGTGGTTACCTACCAGGTAACGCTTGTGGTTGGCCAGCAATCTGCTAACATCCGCCACGGTGCCCTCAGTTTGTGAGGAGCAGATCATAGAATGGTTGAAATAGTTTACTGTCAAATAAATGCAAAGAGTACGCGACACGTGTTTCGCCCTCATTCTGGGCTCATCAGGCGTACACACTCCACTGCACTCCCTCTCGGGAATCGAACCTCGGACGTCAGTATATATATATATATATATATATATATATATATATATATATATATATATATATATATATATATATATTACTATTTTTGGGTTCTGCTTACTTTATCTGTTGGTCATTATTCCAGTAAGAAGGTTGTTTATATTTTTCATTGTTTTGCGGCAGTGGGATTTCTAAAAGCAATGCTTACTGTTTGAGATGTGCCATCCATTGGAATGACAAATTCAATGCATTTTATTACTAAAATGCTTGTGATGCACCATCTGTTGGCGTAACAGAGACATAGATGTAAGGTGGATACCAAATTTATTTCTGTAGATCAATGGTCAGCAACAGTGGCTGCAGGTGTTTGTTGCAACCAGTTGCTTAATGAGAAGTAATTTACTGCTGACGAATCACATATTACTCAAGTGATATTTTTATGCTTCATTTGTGTTGTCTCTCTTGTTATGATTTTGAAGTCTTAATTTCTTATTTTAGTCTTAGAACAACTGCATCCTCTGATTTTAATTGCTCGTTATTAGCAAAAAGATGCAAATAATAGCGGAAGCAGAAGTTCTCCATATAGCTTGTTTCAGTTTACACCAGTGTATATTCATCGTTCATTATTTGGTTTAATAAAATACTTAGGAGGAAAACGAAGGGAAAAAAGTGAAGGACTGAGAATTACTCATCCATTTTAGGTTTCAAATCATTTGGATGATATCCTTAGATTAGAAATAATCTATGATATAATAATATAATATAATATAATATAATCTGACATTGCAGAGTTAAAACAATAGCAAGCCATGACATTAAATAAGACCTGGATCTTTATAACTGAAAGTGAAAACTAACAAAATAAGGAAAATTTTAGGTTAGGACCCGCACATTTTGTCATTTCATTAGTCTCTCTGTCTATTACATTTCAAAGGTTTTAGATCACTCCTTGACCTGTAGAGGTGCAGCACTGTCAGTAAAAATTTCAATGAAGTCGTGCTACAGACCATTGCATCTCAGCGATTTAGGAGCTGCACTGAACAGCAAATCAGAGTGAATGTTTATGTCACATGGTTTACACCAGTAAGTAAATCTCTCCCACCACTCTCTCACCACTCTAATCTTAATCATAGTGATATTATGAGAACAAAGCACAAGGTATGTTTCAAAATGGATGTGCTGAGAAAGATGCGAATGACAGGGCATACATGTAATTTCACTGACATATGATGCAAAGGACGCTAAACATCATCACTCCGCATTAGACCTCAAAGGAGGACAGCTGTTGAGGTCTGAAGCTAAACTCTATTTTTACTGCACAGCATGTTATAGGTTTCAAAGGGTAGATTTCTCTTGAAAATCTTTTACTTAATACAGCCTGGCATAAAGTAAATCTACAACCATCATGCCAGTTCTATAGTAACTGTTAGCTTATTGACTGATAATAATGAATGACATTCAATACACCTACATGGTGACAGTGTGGTACTGCTGCTTCACTGCGTTGATACAGTTCCCCGTGTTCAATTCTCATACCCAGTTGCCTTCTGATTTGTTCTTTAAAGGTGTTTCATAAGGTTTTCTAATTTCCCTCCCATACTGCAAAGAGATGTGTTTAGGTTAATTGTTGAATCTAAATTTCCCAATTGGTTGTCTGCATGGAAAGGTCTGTAATACCTCATGAAATAGAATTCTTGCCTGGGCCTAATGCCAAGGTATCTATAGTTGTAACTGACCTAAGACCAGTTGGTGAGACACAGACAAACATAACCCCTATTTTATTCCAGCAAGTGGGAGTTATTTACAAAACAGTGCAAAGCAATTAGTAAAGCACTTTTCAGTGCTTTGACACAATAAAAAAATCAAACATTAAGTGACTATTTACAGTTGAACATCCATCCATCCATTATCCAACCCGCTGAATCCGAACACAGGGTCACGGGGGTCTGCTGGAGCCAATCTCAGCCAACACAGGGCACAAGTCAGGAACCAATCCCGGGCAGGGTGCCAACCCACCGCAGGTACAGTTGAACAGATTCTCTAAAAACAAACTGAAGATCTTCTTCCTTTTTCAATTAACTCAGTTCAGGAAGGAACTGAGGAAATGAAAAGAAAAATAATCAAAAAGTGAAAACAGACACAAAAACAATGCACACCACCAAAACCGCAAATCTATATACAGTATATCTGTACACTGTGGAAAAATAAGCCATAATATTTTTATAAACAAAAGGTTTTTCATAGCATCAATGCTAATCAAGAACTTCTCATCCAAGTTCTGAATCCTATTGTTTAAGCAGTCTGCATAGCTTAAAAATCTTTCCCCCACTCTTGCCATTTCATCAATCAATGTCAACCTGCTTAGTTCATATTGGCAAGAGTTAGGTCATCTAAGTTAGCAAATATTTATCACCTTTATTGCTTACAGAGATTATTAATTGTCTTATCAGTAAGTGCTTGTCCTTGAAACTCCTTTACCTTCACATACCTCTACTGACCTCCTGTGGAAATATTTTTAAAGGTATGATATACTTAATAAGTACCTATAAAGATACAGATTTGGTTACAACTTAAAGAAAATGACAAGTATGAAACTATTTAACATACATGAAACACAGTTCATTGCTTATTGTTAAACAACAACATATATTTTCCTATTGATAGGATTTAAAAGTTCACAGAATATTATCCCTAAATAGACACATTCAAATTGAACATATATTCTTCCTTCCTCTTTTTAATTAAAATTAAACAATGTCTATTCTACATAAAAACTCCAGAAAGTCTGAATGTGGCCAATGGCAAGCATCAAAAGCAAATGGCTGCAAAGTATTAAACAATCTAGTGAGTTGGGGGTTCGTATCTTTCCGCCAGTAGAACCACTAGAGTAGAGCGTGATTTTTTACAAGGGTAAACCGTCTGCCCCACAAGTAATAATAATAATAATAATAATAATAATTCTTTGCATTTATATAGCACTTTTCTCACTACTCAAAGCGCTCAGCAATTGCAGGTTAAGGGCCTTGCACAAGGGCCCAACAGAACAGAGTCCCTATTGCCATTTAATAGTGGAGGGTCTTCACGTCCACTTAATTGCCAAATATTACTTCTTAATGGTTGAGTAATTATGCTCTCTGGGGAGTAATTTCCTGCTTAGATACACATTGGGATGTTCTTCCCCATTAAAACTCTGAGAGAGCATCACCCCTAAACCGAAAGCACTCGCATCCGTCTATGGAATGATTTCCCTAGAAAAGTCTAGATTCCGCAGAACTGGGAATGAAAACAAGGACCTCTCACAATCATCTGTCCAGAAAATGCGCAGTTTTTTCGACCCTTCGTCGGGTCAGTGAGAGGAGCTGCCCTACAGTATGTGCAAAGTTCAGAATGAATTGTCTGTGATACCCAGCGAGTCCTAGGAAAGCACGAACCTGCTTCTACATTTCCGAATGTGGAAATGCAAACACCTTACCCATCTTTTCCAACTGAGGTTTAATCAAAACGTTCCTCAATGAGTATTCAAACATCCCCAATTTACACTTCTTAAGTGTTAACTGTCAACCCAGCCAGCCTCAAACTGTCAAGCACTGCTTGAAGGAGGTCGAGGTGTGACCTCCAATCATTACTGAAAATGACCACATCATTGTGATAGGCCCTGGCATACTTGGAATGGGGTTTCAGAATCTGATCCATCATCCTCTGAAAATTCAGCAGCACACCATGGAGCCGAAATGGAAGCCTGGTGAATTCGAACAAACCGTCCGGGTTGGCAAATGTGGTCTTCTCCATCTGGATACCTCCAGGGGTACCTGCCAGTATCCCTTTGTGAGATCCAGGGTGGAAATATACGAGGCTTGTCAGAGTTTCTCCAACAAGTCATCAATATGTGGCATCGAGTATGCATCAATCCTGGAAACCTTATTCAAGCATCTAAAATCTATATAGAACTAATTTACGGGATGTATATGCTTCTTCACTACCACTGGACCCAGCCACTTTGCCTGAAATGTAAGGGGGTCAGATGGGATTAACACCAGGACACGATAGCCCTTTTTGAATTTGCAAAGTTTGCTTTTCTTGTCATAATTATATTTTTGTGCCTCCTGTTCACACTGCTGATGCTCCACCACAACAGAGAACAGTTTAGAAATCTGCTCTTGGAACAAAACAACCTAATTGTCAAATCACACCATTTGAGTTGCACTGTGAACCCCCGTCCATTCCTCCTGAAAAATATCCAGCACCCATCATGGTTAGCGGCCAAATAACAGTTCAAATTGACTCAAACCAGTGGATGCCTGGGGGCACTCCTGAATAACAAATAGAAGGAAGGGCAATTCAGTGTCACAGGAGGTCGGGTCATTATGGGCCACCCACTAAATCATCTGTATTAAAGTCTTGCTAAATCATTCAGTCAAGCAAATCGTCTGTGGGTTGATAAACAGTGGTGCTCAATTGTTTAATAGCAAGATTCTCACACAGCTGCTTCATGACACGAGAAGTGAAGGGTATACCCTGGCCAGTTAAAATCTCGCGAGGAATGCCAATATGCATGAATATTTTTGATAGAGCCTTAGCAATAGCTTCGGTGTTGGCCTTCTGCAGGGCAGCCACCTCAGGAATGTCCGAGTGAGCCTTCTTTAAATGCACATCCCAGGAATGAGCAAGGACAGTAGCGCCTGCAGGAGTCTCATCCAGCTCCAATGGGAGAGGAACATTGTATGCCTGTTGAGAATCCATTGGTACAAGACCCCACTTCTGGTACCATGTGGCCCATGAGTCACTATCTTGCACCCGAGAGAAGATGCTGAGTATGCAGACTTCAGAAAAAACAACTATATTTTCATCAAAACAGGCACAGTTATGGTCTTAATTTAAATGGGAGCTATCACTTTAATACACACAGACACATCAAATAAGCAGTATAAGGGTGCCATGTTAATGGGTAGATTTTCTGCATCAACCATTGGTTGACAGGCGTGTTACACAGCGAGGCTACAAACTAGCAATCCCTGCCTGCGTTGACAGAGTTCTCTGCACCATGCAGCTGGGGGAGTTTTAGATCTCAAAACCCTCAAAATACAGTAATCCCTCCTCCATCGCGGGGGTTGCGTTCCAGAGCCACCCGCGAAATAAGAAAATCTGCGAAGTAGAAACCATATGTTTATATGGTTATTTTTATATTGTCATGCTTGGGTCACAGATTTGCGCAGAAACACAGGAGGTTGTAGAGAGACAGGAACGTTATTCAAACACTGCAAACAAACATTTGTCTCTTTTTCAAAAGTTTAAACTGTGCTCCATGACAAGACAGAGATGACAGTTCCATCTCACAATTAAAAGAATGCAAACATATCTTCCTCTTCAAAGGAGTGCGTGTCAGGAGAAGTGACTGTCACAGAGATAGAGAGAAAAGCAAACAAATCAATAGGGCTGTTTGGCTTAAGTATGCGAAGCACCGCGGCACAAAGCTGTTGAAGGCGGCAGCTCACACCCCCTCCGTCAGGAGCAGACAAAGAGAGAGATAGAGAGAGACAGAGTTTGTTTTTCAAGCACAAATCAATACGTGCCCTTCGAGCTTTTAAGTATGCGAAGCACCGTGCAGCATGTCGTTTCAGGAAGCAGCTGCACAAAAGATAGCAACGTGAAGATAATCTTTCAGCATTTTTAGACGAGCGTCCGTATCGTCTAGGTGTGCGAACAGCCCCCCTGCTCAATCCCCCTACGTCAGGATCAGAGAAAGTCAGCGCAAGAGAAAGAGAAAAGTAAGCTGGGTAGCTTCTCAGCCATCTGCCAATAGCGTCCCTTGTATGAAATCAACTGGGCAAACCAACTGAGGAAGCATGTACCAGAAATTAAAAGACCCATTGTCCGCAGAAACCCGCGAAGCAGCGAAAAATCTGTGATATATATTTAAATATGCTTACATATAAAATCCGCGATGGAGTGAAGCCGCGAAAGGCGAAGCGCGATATAGCGAGGGATTACTGTATACATAAAATCCACTTATAAATGCATAACCCCATGTCCCAAAAATAGATATAAAGCAGTCTGTTAATTCTTTTCTGAAAAGAACACTATCATTTCAACCTCCTGCTCCATGTGCTATATTTTGGGTATAAACAATCATGTCTGTAATATTATCAGAGGCATCTGGAATGTATGTAAAACACAGGGAACTAACAACTCCTTGAGAGTACAGTATTATGTTCAATGCCATGCGATTTTGAACAAAAAAAGTTCTCATAGCCAACTGTTCAGCAGTAGGTTCTTGGAGTGAATGGACTACTGCTTCCCTTGCATAAGAAAGATTAGTAATTACAGCATTGAGGGCTAAAACACCAAACTAAGGTAAAAACAAATTATCAACAGTCTCTCTTTTCGTAAAAGCTCTCCTGCTCTGTGAAGGCTATCTGGCAAATGTTTGATGAACAGTGACATGCGAAACAACATTAGCAATACAACAACAGCCACACCATCCGGTGGGAACCAGTAGTATGCATTCTGACAACACACAAAACAAGTTCCATTGTGAGCCAGTAGTGCTTTAGGATGAGGCATTTGCAAAAAAGGTTTAGGATTAATGCCCCAGCCATGATAAACTTTGGCAGGATAACAAAGCACACTTGCATTACTCAGACCAAATGCCTATGAGTGGCAATAGTACCCACAGTCTTCTTCAAATGGAGCAGGTTCAGGTGGGTAGGGAAAAGGCATCTGGACAGAACAGTCAGAATATGGGGTAAAATACAGTACCATTGTTCTTGAGGTGAGAAAGTGTTATAACGGACAAAGGATGTCCAAGTATCAGTTACTGTTTAAATCTTATAATTTACCCACCTGTTAAGTCCAATGTAATTTTGTAATTATTTAATGTAAAAGGTGCTGGAAAAAGTGGAATACCTGTACTGACTGAATACGGAATGTCAGTGCAAACCCAATAGGCATAGTTAAGCACTGAAGATGCCCAAATGTGAGAGAAGGCCAAAAAAGTATTGATACCATCCATCGGTGTGTTCATGTTCATCAGGTGGAGATGATATGAGTGGTCTCTTTTGTCGTGACTATACAAGTAAAATGCGTTATAAAATTTGTAAAAAGAATGATAGTGAAATTCAGGAATTTGCATGCAATGTCTGGGCTGTTGTCATCTTTTGAGTGCAAATTAGCTTGCAAAATTCCCTTGCAGACCTGGGATCTGCAGGCAATCAGGAGGTTTAGGATGAGGAGTCCTTGTCTTGGGCAGGTGCGAGGCTCCTGTCGGATGTGTGAATCCATGCTGGCTGTCCTTCACACTTGAATGCAGTCCAGGTGGTGAGCAGTACTTGTAGAAGGCCCTTTCAACCTGGTGCCATGTCATTCTTTTGTTGGTGCACTTTAATAAATACAAAATCTCCTGGATGAATTGGGTGAGCAGGTTCAGTCAAGGCAGGTGGCAATGCAGATTCAACTTGCGAGTAAACAGAACTCAGAGAATGTATTAAGGCAATACAATTAGCATGCATGCTTTCAGTCAGAAAATGTATATCCATTTCTTTACAAGTCAAAGGAGCAGCTGCAGGCTGTTGCATAGTTCATCCTGTTAAAATTTCATGAGGAGAAAGTCCTGTTTTATGACATGGTGTCATCGTAATAGACATAAGTACTAAAGGTAAAGCGTCAAGACATTTCAAGCCTGTTTATGCACATATTTTAGCAAATTTATTTTTGATAGTGCCATCAATTCTTTCAACTAGTCCAGCTGATTCAGGATGATAAGAACAATTCAGAAGTTGCTGAATCCTTAATGCTTTACAAAAAGCATCCGAGAGTATGGGGTACTGGCCCCCCTGATAAGGGCTGTTCAGTCCCTGTACGATCGGTGCCAGAGCTTGGTCTGCATTGCCAGCAGTAAGTCGAACCCGTTTCCAGTGAGAGTTGGACTCCGCCAGGGCTGCCCTTTGTCACCGATTCTGTTCATAACTTTTATGGACAGAATTTCTAGGCGCAGCCAGGGCGTTGAGGGGGTCCGGTTTGGTGGGCTCAGGATTGGGTCACTGCTTTTTGCAGATGATGTTGTCCTGTTTGCTTCATCAGGCCATGATCTTCAGCTTTCTCTGGATCGGTTCGCAGCCGAGTGTGAAGCGGCTGGGATGAGAATCAGCACCTCCAAATCCGAGACCATGGTCCTCAGCCGGAAAAGGGTGGAGTGCCCTCTCAGGGTTGGTAGCGAGATCCTGCCCCAAGTGGAGGAGTTCAAGTATCTCGGGGTCTTGTTCACAAGTGAGGGAAGAATGGAGTGTGAGATCGACAGGCGGATCGGTGCGGCATCCGCAGTAATGCGGGTGCTGCATCGGTCTGTCGTGGTGAAAAAGGAGCTGAGCCGCAAGGCGAAGCTCTCAATTTACCAGTCGATCTATGTTCCTACCCTCACCTATGGTCATGAACTATGGGTAGTGACCGAAAGAACGAGATTGCGAATACAAGCGGCTGAAATGAGTTCCCTCCGCAGGGTGTCTGGGCTTTCCCTTAAAGATAGATTGAGAAGCTCAGTCATCCGGGAGGGGCTCAGAGTAGAGCCGCTGCTCCTCCGCATTGAGAGGAGTCAGATGAGGTGGCTCGGGCATCTGATCAGGATGCCTCCTGGACGCCTCCCTGGTGAGGTGTTCCGGGCACGTCTAACCGGGAGGAGGCCCCGGGGAAGACCCAGGACACGCTGGAGGGACTATGTCTCTCGACTGGCCTGGGAACGCCTTGGGATTCTCCCGGAAGAGCTAGAAGAAGTGGCTGGGGAGAGGGAAGTCTGGGCATCTCTGCTCAAGCTGCTGCCCCCGCGACCCGACCTCGGATAGACCTCGGATAAGCGGGAGACAATGGATGGATGGATGAATCCTTAATGATTTACAAATGTTCTGAATGAGTTTATTTACAAAGTGAGTCCCTCTGTCAATGGCCAGTGTACACAGTAATCCAAAGTGAGGCATTAAGTCTTTTAATAGATGCTTAGCTACAGCTGTTGAGTCAGCCTTCCTACAAAGAAAAGCTTCTAGCCATTTAGAAATACAAATCAACTATTACTAATACATATTCAAAACCCTGTATTTTAGGTAGGTGCAAAAACTCTATTTGTAAATGAAAAAAAGGCCCAAAAGCTGAAGATAAAGAAAAGCATCAGCCAGGCATGGTTTTATTTACCAGTGTTATGTAGTTGGCAGAACATACACTGAGTACCAATTTGGCTGGCCTGTGTAACAAAACCAGGGGAAGACCATATTTGCTTAATAAGGAAAAGATTTCCCTTTTTGACACATGAGATGGAATATGAGAAATCTGGGCCAATCAGGACTTAAGGGACTGTGGGGTTACAAACGGCTGTCTTTGGATCACCACAAATCCTCAGTGTGAGGTGCCTTTAGTTATGTGCCTGACATTTTATGACAGCTATTGCTAAAGGTGTGGAAGTAACCCCCGAAGAAGACAGGAATAGTTCAATCAATCAGTCTTTATTCAGTCACAGATGAGTACATGGATTCATGATTTGCAAAGCAGAACAGAAAAATTTTCTGGTTTCAATCGGCTTTTAATATTCATTTTCCTCCCTGCCCCTTACTTATGAAACAGCATCTAAGCATTTCATCAATTCCGCTATCCGTTTCTTTTTTGTTTGCATGTCAAGAGGGGCCCCAAAAAAGGAAAAATCATCTTTCCTCTGTCTAACAAAAGCGTTCCTAAAGAAGGAAGTTGTCTTATGTCAGCTTACTGCAACCTGTCTTATGACAGACGCCTGTATGAATAACCTACTGTTAAAGCAAAACAACATTTAACACTTAATAGCTTGCAAGCAGTTACATTTTCTTTCACAAAGGCAACTGCAAAGCATCAAGCAAAGTTGAAATTAACATGCTGTGCCTAATAGGAGAGCCAGAGGATGTTAAAACTCCACAATACTTCCAAAGGACCCCAAAATCATAGACTACCCCAAACGCATAGCGGGATTCAGTATAAATATTAGCAGTTTGATCTTTAGGTACTATACAAGCTCTAGTCAAAGCAAATATTTCTGCCCCCTGCACTGAACAGGTGTTTGGAAGGTTAGCCTCTTTCACTCCATTTCTGCACATATAGCATAACCTGTCTGAATATTGCCATCCACAGAATGGCTGGAGGAGCCATCAACGAAAAGCTTTTAGTCAGCCCTGGACAATGTTGTGTCTTGTAGACCTGCATGAATAGTAGCAATATGAAAAATTACTTGCTCACAATCTTGAGAATCCTTGTGCACTTCTCCATCAGTTGATGAAGATAAAAGTGTAGCAGGATTTAACTGAGAACAACGCTGTACCTTAACATTAGGAACACCTAAAATGGACAATTCATATTTGCTTAATCTAGAAGTTGTCAAGTGCTGAGAAGATGTTTTATTCAGAATTGTTGCCACTGCATGTAGAACTAGCAGTGTGTCATTATGCCCTAGCAGTAAAGGCTGTGCAGCTTCTAAAGCTAGATGTGCTTCTGCTGCAGCTCTAAGACATACTGGAAAAACTTCAGCCACTGGATCTGAAGATTTAGAATAATAAGCAATTGAACTGTTCCTGGAATTATGTTCCTGAGCGAGTACAGCTGAGAAAATCCATGTGTTTCATGAACAAATAAAAAGAATTCTTTTTGGAATTTATAAAGATCTATGGCTGGAGCTTGAGATAGAAGCAGTTTTATTTGACAAAAACCTTCTTGTAACCTATCAGTATGTGGTCAGCAGTGGAAGGTTTTGAAATGTCACATAGCGGCTGCACTCTTGACGCATATTCTAAAATCCACTGCCTGCAGTAACCACACATTCTTCAAAACTTCTGCATTTGTCTATGAGGTATATACGCTCTGGAGAAATTGCTTGTGGAGTACCATACGGGTCATGACCCAGGTATCTGACTTTGGCTTGGCAAAACTGCAATTTAGATATCAATGCTTTGTGGTGTTTTTCAGGTAGTGCTTGAAGCATTTTTAAATTGTCTTCCTTACATGCTTTGAGAGTAGGAGAAGAAACCAAAAGGTCTTCAATATACTGAATTAGTGTTAAATTTATGAATTTCACTCCATTCAGGTCTCGTTTTAGACTTGAAAACAATGTAGGACTTTCACAAAAATCCTGCGGAAGCAATATCCAAGTATACTGAATTCCCTCATATATAAAAGCAAATAAGTAATTACTGTCCGTGTGTATTGGGACAGAAAAGAATGCACTACACAAATCTATAGCTGTATAAAACGTTGTCTCTGGTGGTATTGATGTCAAAGTAGTGGATGGATCTTGTTGCACCCATGTCAGCTAGAAAGGAAACAGTTTCCCTGTACTGTTAAAATTATTTGAGGTTCATCTGAAGCATTCTGACTGATATATGGTATTAAATGAGTATTAGGTTCCTAAGTAGAACTCAGATCCACAAATGCTTGACCTATCAGGTTCTATATACTGTAGGACTCAATATTATGTGCATTTGGACCATCATTTCTAATTTCCCTCATAACTGAATTATTTTATATATTTCTATGACATTCACCTCTCCAGTGATCACTCTCTCCACAGGTAAAACAGACATTCCTTGTTGTACAAATATTAGCATGACCTCTGCTTTGGCCTCAGCTTTGATTATGGGTTAGATGTCTAAAGGAGCTTCAGCGTGTATTACTCTGGCCAACATAAAACTGAGTCTGAGCAATTTGTGATTTATGTGATTGTTTTTGTTTCTTTTCTTTAATCTGGGTAAAAAATGCATGGGTGCTACTTTGGCCTGAGCCTCACTAAAAGTGTGATAGTCAATGAAGTGACGTTTTATTGCCTCTTGAACTTTACTTTGCCATTCATCAATAAATATACTAACAAACAAAGGCATCACAACCTGGTTAGCATATTTCTCACAAACCTCCCTTAACCTTTCCCAGTAATGATGAGGTTCTTCTTCAGAATTTTGCATGTAACCTTTGATTTGACTCCAGACAATCTTAATATATTAATATATACAGTATAATAATTTCCTCCAAAATATTTGACAGTTCAGTGACCCCATTACTTGAAAACAAATCCCTTAACTCTGTATCATCATCTGGCCATTTGTTTAATTTAGCTTTTAATTGATTTCACACACCTCATTTTAGAATGACCACCATTAATTCTGCAATATCTCTTCAGTTTCTTTATTATCTCCCAGAGGTCCAAAGGGCTTCAGGACATGTGTGTTTCAACCACTACAGCCCCGCCAGCATTATCCACTCTCCTGGTAGGAAATCTCCTCAGTAGGAAATTCTTTCACTTCTTTGAAAGTGTCTGTGCTTTTTACCTTTCTGAACACCTAAGTGCTGCTTCTCCATCCTGTCCTAAATCTAAGTCTACAACTTCTAGCTAGGCAGAAAGTTATGCTGGGACAGGAATGGTAGCAGCAACAACAACAACAACAACAACATTTATTTATATAGCACATTTTCATACAAAAAGTAGCTCAAAGTGCTTTACATAATGAAGAGAAGAAAAATAAAAGACAAAATAAGAAATTAAAATAAGACAACATTAATTAACATAGAAAGGAGTAAGGTCCGATGGCCAGGGTGGACAGAAAAAAACAAAAAAAAAACTCCAGAAGGCTGGAGAAAAAAAATAAAATCTGTAGGGGTTCCAGGCCACGAGACCGCCCAGTCCCCTTTGGGCATTCTACCTAACATAAATGAAATAGTCCTCTTGGTAGTTCGGGTTTTTCACGGAGTCACTTGATGCTGATGGTCATACAGACTTCTGGCTTTTAATCCATCCATCATTGTTGGAACATCATGGTGCTTTGGGTAGATGGTGGTGGCGCACGCCACCACCAACAGGACACCGGAAAAGGAAACAGAAGAGAGAGTAGGGGTTAGTACAGATTTTGAATGAATAGTTATTATAATGAATTAGATATACAGAGTATCAGGATTAAATTACAGTGAAGTTATGAGAAGGCCATGTTAAAATAATGTGTTTTCAGTAGTTTTTTAAAGTGCTCCACTGTATTAGCCTGGCGAATTCCTACTGGCAGGCTATTCCAGATTTTAGGTGCATAACAGCAGAAGGCTGCCTCACCACTTCTTTTAAGTTTTGCTCTTGGAATTCTAAGGAGACACTCAGTTGAGGATCTGAGGTTACGATTTGGAATATAAGGTGTCAGACATTCCGATATATAAGCCGGGGTAAGATTATTTAAAGCTTTATAAACCATAAGCAGAATTTTAAAGTCAATTCTGAATGATATAGGTAACCAGTGTAGTGACATCAAAACTGGAGAAATGTGTTCGGATTTTCTTTTCCTGGTAAGGATTCTAGCAGCTGCATTCTGCACTAGTTGCAAACGATTGATGTCTTTTTTGGGTAGTCCTGAGAGGAGTGCGTTACAGTAATCTGAAAACAAACGCATGAACTAATTTCTCTGCATCTTTCGATGATATAAGAGGTCTAACTTTTGCTATATTTCTTAGGTGAAAAAATGCTGTCCTAGTGATCTGATTAATATGCGATTTAAAATTCAGATTACAATCAACGGTTACCCCTAAGCTTTTTACCTCCGATTTGACTTTTAATCCTAATGCATCCAGTTTATTTCTAATAGCCTCATTGTATCCATTATTGCCAATCACTAAGATTTCGGTTTTTTCTTTATTTAATTTGAGAAAGTTACTATTCATCCATTCTGAGATACAAGTTAGACATTGTGTTAGCGAATCAAGAGATTTGGGGTCATCAGGTGCTATTGATAAATACAGCTGTGTGTCATCAGCATAGCTGTGGTAGCTCACGTTGTGCCCTGAGATAATCTGACCTAATGGAAGCATGTAGATTGAGAAGAGCAGTGGACCCAGGATAGAGCCTTGTGGAACACCATATAGAATATCATGTGTCTTTGAGTTATAATTACCACAACTAACAAAGAATTTTCTCCCTGCCAGGTAGGATTCAAACCAATTTAAGACACTGCCAGAGAGGCCCACCCATTGACTAAGGCGATTCTTAAGAATATTATGATCAATGGTGTCAAATGCGGCACTCAGATCTAAGAGGATGAGAACAGATAAATGGCCTCTGTCTGCATTTACCCGCAAGTCATTTACTACTTTAACGAGTGCAGTTTCTGTGCTGTGATTTGTTCTAAAACCTGACTGAAATTTATCAAGAATAGCATGTTTATTGAGGTGCTCATTTAACTGTATAATGACTGCCTTCTCTAGAATTTTACTTAAGAAAGGCAGGTTAGAGATGGGTCTATAATTTTCAAGAGCAGAGGGATCGAGATTATTTTTCTTAAGTAGGGGTTTAACTACCGCAGTCTTAAGACAGTCTGGGAAGACCCCCGTATCTAATGACGAATTTACTATGTCAAGAACATTATCACTAAGCACACCCGATACTTCTTTGAAAAAATTTGTTGGTATTGGGTCAAGGGCACAGGTGGAGGGTTTTATTTGAGAAATTATTTTATGTAAATCAGGTAAATCTATCCTAGTGAAAGACTTTAATTTGTTTATTATGGGGTACTGGGGTTTAGGAGGATCCTTAGTATTGGGGAGATATACTATGTTATTTCTAATATCATTAATTTTTTGATTGAAAAATACAGCAATAGCCTCACAGGTTTTACTGGAAGTACTTAGGAGGCATTCCTTTGAGTTACCTGGGTTTAACAGACGATCAATTGTCGAAAATAAGACTCTGGGATTACTAGCATTGTTATTTATAATCTTAGAGAAATAGCAGCGCCTCTCAAGACGGACTGTGTTATTGTATTCTGTTATTTTAACTTTTAATATTTCATAGTCAATAGTTAGTTTAGTTTTCCTCCATTTACGCTCAGCTCTACGGCATGTTCTCTTTAAATCAGACACTCTTTGGGTCTTCCATGGTATAACAATGCTAGAAGATTTTTTAACTGTCTTTTCAGGTGCAACTAAGTCAACAGCAGCCCTCACTTTAGTATTAAATCTTTCCACCTTACTATTTACATTATCCTCGCTATTATAGTTGGCACTATAAACGGACTGATTGGTTAGAATGTTTGAAAGTTTTAAAGCTGCTGATGAGTCAAAGAACCGTTTTTTAACAATATGCTTCTCATGAGTGTTTTCTATCATTATTTCTATATTAAAGAGTAGAAGAAAATGGTCTGATAGACCCGTATCAATGACCTGCTTTATATCAACTTTTAGTCCTTTAGTAATCACTAAGTCTAACGTATGACCTGCTTTATGTGTAGGCTGATTAACGAGCTGTCTCAAATCAAAAGAGTCCAGGAGGTTCATAAATTCTTTTACTTTCTGGTCACATTGATTATCTATATGAAAATTAAAGTCGCCGACTATTAAGAGTGTGTCATAGTTCGTAATTAAGATTGACATCAAGTCAGAGAATTCCTCAAAGAAAGACGCGTTGAATTTTGGAGGTCTATACACGGATAATACTAGAACGTGAGAATCTCCCTGAATAATAATGGCGAGATATTCGAAAGACTTGAATTTACCAAAACTGATATTTTTACATTTTAACCTACTTGAGTAAATGTTCGCTAGCCCTCCACCTCTCTTTCCTTGGCGATCAGCACGAGTAAAACTGTAATCCGGAGGCGCAGATTCGATTAAAACAGCTGCGCCATCTGAGCTAAGCCACGTTTCACTTAGTGCAATAAAATCTATTTTTTTATCATTAATAAGATCGTTGATAAAAAACGTCTTGTTAGTTAAAGCTCTAACATTTAATAGAGCCATATTCAATGTTTCGGAGGAGCAGAGATGAATACTATGTGCGTTATTGATATATGGAACAGGAATTAAGTTATTTTTATTAGCGCCGCTCTGCGTGTATTTTTTGTTTAATCTATGATATGTTTTTATAGTTTTAATACATTGTTCATCTAAAGTAGTAACTTTAATTAAATTATTGGTGTTTATGCCGTATTGCCTAGATTTTCTATGTGCATTAAGATTGGTTATTACAGTATTTATGTTGTGCACTTTTATGGAAGATTTTATTAAACAATTATCATGACCAAGCACAGGAGTGGCATTTCGGAAGGGGTTAAAAGCAGAGATAGATAGTCAAGATAAACGAATTACCTTGGATATGTTTTCGGAGAGGACCCGGGCGCCGAAGCTATTCGGATGCAGGCCATCTCGCTTGAAAAAAACGCGGTCTTTCCCAAAAGAGGTCCCAGTTGTTTATGAAACCGATGTCTTGATTCTTGCAGAAACCCTGCAGCCAGTTGTTTAAACCAAGCAGACGACTGTAGTACTCGTTTGATCGTCTGACGAGAGGGAGAGGACCCGAGATGAAGATCTTTGCCGATGGGGTCCTCTCCTTTGTGTCTTTAATTAATGCAGTGAAGTCTGCCTTGAGGATCTCGGACTGTCGGTGCCTTATGTCGTTTACGCCAGCATGTATAACAATTGCTCCAACTGCCCTGTTCTTGTAGGTCGCCGGCGCACGTCTCGTCACATCTCGGACGCGAGCACCGGGAAAACAAGAAACAAAAGATTTTCTATTAGGGCAAGTGATATTGAGGTTCCTAACAATAGAATCACCTACCACTATTACATCACCAGGAGCTGAAGGCGAACTGGGGACGCTTAGAGGGTCAAACCGGTTCTGCGTTACGATGCTTGCCTGTGCCGATGGAGGTGTTCTGGCCTTGAACCCCTGCCTGCATTGCTGAAATACACCGAGGTCATCATCGGTGTTGCTCCTACGAGGCGCGGGGGTGAAGGTGACTTGAGCGGCACAACGCGGGGTTGATGTTACGCTGATAATAGATGGCGAGGACGGTTTATCCAACAGCCGAGCCTTCAGATCTCTGAGGTATCTTCGTCTGGCCAGAAGTTTCTGAATCTGTTCATCGAGTGCCTGGAGTTCCTCGACTACAATTTCAACGCGATTCACCTCACTATCGGCCATTGTCCGCTTCTGTTTCTGCTTCCGCTTCGTGCCCTAGGAAGAATGAGAGAGAGAACTACCTCTACCCAGCAGCCTGATGATTTTGATTATAAGGAGGTGTGGGGAACAGCCCGGACACAGACAGGCAGACATCGTTTTGTCACCCAATACACGTTTATTTACAAGTCTGTTTACAAGTTATAGTGCCACACAACCCACAGACTCCCCAAAGTCCAGGCTAAACCACAATGCCTCACTCTCTTCAGGCCGCCTCCTGTCTCTCCTCTAAGACCTCGTCCTCTTCCACCTGACTCCAGTCCTTCCATGAAGGGAGGCGGCCCCTTTTATACGCACCCGGATGTGGTCCAGGTGCTTCCCGGCAATCTCCCACCGGCACTCCCCAGTGTGGCGGAAGTGCCGGCTGCGTACCCGGAAACACTCCGGGTGTCCCCACTCGTCTTCCCTGCAGCACTTTCTGGTGTGGTGGAAATGCAGGGGTCCAGGGTTCTCCAGGCATGGGGGTGCCCCCTGGTGGTGACCACGGGCCCCTACAGGGTTGAGCTTCCCAGCTCTGTAACCGTGGCCCCCAAAGGAACCAGGGCAGTCGCCCCCTTGTGGTCTGGAGGAAGCATGAGCCCTCCTCCGGTCCTCCTGGGCGTCCCGCTGGGTGCCACCCCCAGCCGCGTGCCACAGAGGTAATAGTCAAGGTACCCATTCTTCATCTTCCTGTTAACATTCTGAATTGCAATTTAATGTTGGAATTGCACAGGTATTAGGGATTTGAGGGTAAAGGTATTCTACATGTGGAATTGGCACAGAATATGTATCGGGGAGCCACCCCGACTGCTTATGTCCCTTTTCCCATGTATTTTCTGTCATCTTTTGTATTTCTTTCTTTAGACCAATTGTTTTTTATCTTTGGACAACATATCTTGTAAATTAGTCCATTTATCCCAGTTAAAATTACCTTCCACTTGCCATTGTGTTAATCCTGCAGTCTTTTTGTCCATCCATCCATCCATTTTCTAACCCGCTGAATCCGAACACAGAGTCACGGGGGTCTACTGGAGCCAATCCCAGCCAACACAGGGCACAAGGCAGGAACCAATCCTGGGCAGGGTGCCAACCAGTCTTTTTGTGCCATTTCTTATTATATTTATTAACATCCTGCCCATATTTATTAGCCATCTGTACAGCTGGACTAAGTTTACCCGTATTTACTTCACCATGTTGATCTAAACTTTATTTTTGGTGTATTGCCACTAAATTAATGCAAGTTTAGCTAGGAGAACCATTCCTAAATATATCAAGGCCCCTCCTTGACTTTCTTATTTATATAATACCGGCATTTGTGCAGTAGATCCGCTCCTAACACCTCTCAGGGACTCACCATGAGCCAAATATATAAGCACTAAAACAAAAAACGTACTGTGGACGAAAAAGGCACACTGAAAAGCAGGCAGATAATAGCTTCTAAATTCTTCTGTTTATTTATTTGGAGTCACAGTAAGTAGAGATTCAAAAGAGTATAACTTATTGCCGCAAAGCTCAATTGAACCCTGATCAAAAGCCAGGAGCCAGCATGACGAGTAAGCAAAGGAAACTGGAAAAAGTGGCTGGGGTCCCTGATAATTCTTAGGACCAAGGAATGTCATTAGGCTCAGGGAGAGAGGGTGACGGAGGCGCTTGTGTGGGCAGTTGCGTCTGAAATGTCCAAGTTCACCGCAGCAGCAGCAGGCATATGACGCTGGCGTCTGCTCCGAAGGGTTAGGCATCTGAGCAAAAGGATTATTAGGGTTTGATAAATGGAACCCGCGTCCTCTTCCGTGCCCTCGCCCTCGACCTCCAAAGAATTTTCCGCGTCCTCTCCCCCTAGCCAGGTCAGTTCTTCCAGTAAAGTAATTTATTTGTGCAGCCAAAAGTTTGGTCTGTGTCTCTGACTCTTTTAATTTAGTCTGTCTGTCAGCATGCTCTGCATGACGCTTGTCTTCCTCGAACGTTGCGGTCTTCCAGCCTTTTGCAGGACGTGCAGACTTTGCTTTGAATGTCACTGCTCAGTCCCGAGATGAAAGGAGGCACTGCAGCACGAGTTCTATCGTTTGTATTGTCTAGCCCAGAGTGATTAGCCATCAGATCTTGCAATCGGTGAGCCGGCTGAAATTAGTGACCAGTTTGTGCCCTTTTTATATTTTTCTGCCAGGGCTCCTTTCAAAGGCTCTCACTGGGCGAGGAAAGGACCTTCATTACAACACCAAGGGACACCGTTATGATCACCGTGATTTACAGTTGCCCATGTGGCGCTCAGCTATCGACGGAGCACCTGTGTCCACTCTGCAGCATTTATTTTATACATGTTATCCAGCTGCTGTAATGGCTCTACAAATTGCAGTCCACGGACTGCTCGTGCGCTGGGAGACAGATGACTCTTTTAATTTCTGCCATTACAACCCAGTAGCACCTTGTGAATGATCTGAATTATCTTCCTCAGGGTCAATATGTGAGGACGGGTCATAATGATATTGTTCATCGTAAAAACCTGCTCCAGACGGTTCGTCTGTTAACAGGGGTGCAGTTGGAGGAGAGGGTGCAGGAGGTGGATGTGGGGGAGTTTTGGTAAGGAGGGGGTGGACAGATTACGGGGTATAGGGGGTCTTTCTTTTCGGTCTGCTTTCTTTTACTTTCAGGCTTGGGCGCTGTCTCTATCTTCACTTTCTGCAACGCTAGCAATAATTCTTCCTTGTCTTTTTTGTGTTTTGACTTCAGCAGCCAGCAGGTTGTTACGCCTCTGCTTATTCCACTTCTTACATGCCTTTTAAAATCCAACCCAGTCTGCTTCTCTATTAACTGTTTAGGGGACCCGCCTTTCAATCCCGACGGTGTACTAGGAGCCTGGTGATTCTCTGAAAATAATCCTTCTAACATTAGGTTTTGAGGACCCTGGGGGACCTGTTTGACTGGCTTGCTATTTATTTCCCATAGTAAGCGGCAGGCCTTCAACAGAGAGCAACTCAATCCCCGATTATTTCTCGTCCCACTTGTTGTCTCCGGAAATCAACCAGTCGACAAGTGGAAAACACAACCTCCCCTCTTCCAAATTTCACACGTACTCTAACTGCCCCTTTCACCCCTATTCCTCTTATTATAGGAACGTGCCACTCGGTCCTTTCTACTCGAATTCCTAAGGGGTGACTTACTAGCATTCACACTGTGCCGTCACTCTCTATGAATCCCTAAAACCCTTCTAGGTCGATACGGTATGATTCTCTATTCTTTCAGCATGCTTTTATTTTTTATTCTCTTTTATTATTTTTTTTTTCCTCTTTTCCCCGTATACTTCTATTTCTTCCAGCACACCAGTCAAACCAACGGGAATCCCCCGAATCTACTCACCACGACTCCTTCTGCCTGCCTGGAAAAATCCCATCCAGTTGCTTTTCGTTTCGGTCAGGAGGAGGTCAGCGACTCCCCACGCAGGAAAACGCCCAAGGTAGGCCAGTCCTAACTTTTACCGGAGCTGGTCCTCGATCCGCGGAAATCGGTCCACTTGGATGAACCCGCCCAGGGAGTCATCTGCCCGTCTCCTGCCCCACATTCGGGCGCCAAAAACTGTGGACGAAAAAGGCACACTGAAAAGCAGGCAGATAATAGCTTCTAAATTCTTCTGTTTATTTATTTGGAGTCACAGTAAGTAGAGATTCAAAAGAGTATAACTTATTGCCGCAAAGCTCAATTGAACCCTGATCAAAAGCCAGCAGGGGTTTTTTATACTTCAGCATCTCATGATTAATAAGACAGAAAGAACATCCTTATCAAAACAGTAAAGTTAAACAATATGTCTGTTGAGCTAAGCATTATCTGTGTTTTGGAAGCTAAGCACAGGAGAGACGCCTTTGCATAAACTTCATGTACTTTCTGCAGCCTTGTGACCTTGTCCCTGAAACATTCACTCTGAGAAAGGGAAAACAAGAAACAGCTTACATTTTATTCATGTGGACACTATTTCTCCTGAACCCTGGAATAACATATTTTTGTTAGTTCATAAGCCAAAGCGTCTCTCACTGGCAAGTTAGAAAAATAGTTATTATAAAAATTCTAATTTACTAAACACTCAAAATACATGGTGCTGAGGAGAACATTCTTCTTCTACAGTACAAAACCTCCTGCCAGTTTGGTTTCAGAGCTCTCTGATAATGGCCTACAAACAGACCTGAGTCCTGCATATCAGAAGAGGCATATTTGAAAAGGCATGCCTACTTTATTGTGTGCAGGCTGTTCCTGCTCACAATGCAGTCCCAGATCCAATGCTGCTGGAAAAAATCATCAGAACAGTCTGATCCCACTGCTGACACCAAAACTACGGAAGAAAATAAGCCACAATATTTTAATGAAATAAAAAAAGGTCTTTAATAGTATTAATGGTCATCCATAACTTTACTTTAAAGTAGTTTAAGCGGTCTGCTGTTTTAAAACTTAACAATATTCCCCTCACTCTTGCCATTCCATCAATCAATCAATGTCAACCTGCATAGTTCATATCAACAAGAATTAGGTCATGTCTGGTGAACCTTAGTGAACAAACATTTATTGCTAACAGAGACCATTAATTCTCTTATCAGTAACTGGCTGTTCTTGAAACTCCCTAACCTTCACATACCTCTACTGACCCCATGTGGAAATATTATAGCTCAAAAGATCAGTCACTAGGTCCAAAGACAGTCAAAAGATGATCTCTTGTGGTTGCACTTCCATTTTATGTGTAGCCAGTTTTACATGGCCAATCCTAGCATGTCTACTGGGATTAGCCATTTGTCAAAGACGACTAGATATTGACATTACATTGCATGTTAATTAGATTTATACACTCTATGTCTTCTCTTCTTTCACTGACTTGCTCACATATAAACAACACCTGTTGTACCACTAAGTACATTTTAACTTTATTAAACTATTATTCAGGATACTATTCTTGTACTGTATATCTGCAAATGCCAGCTAAATAAACCTGTCTTTTTAGCACTAGATGACCTCTATGATGTTGGATCTTTTGAACTTTGAGGTTTGTGCCCAGCTCATAGGCCTCTTAGCGGCACAGGCATCCTCAAGGAAGCCACACACAGATGCGTGTTTTCATACCGATACAGTTCAGATCCTCATGGGAGCGCTAGAGTACTTCATCGCTAAACTCCAGGTAAGTAGCTATTAAAGCTACAAGAATTAAATCTGTCACAGGGCCTTGTGATGAACACCTAGCTCTTTTCCCACTCATACATTTTTTTTGGTAGACATAGTTGAGTGGTAAGTACTTTAGTGGTTGTTCAAACAATGGCAGAATCAAAAACACGAGTTTCTGTAGTTTTTATCTGTATTCAGATTCTAAAGAAAAGCATCCTTACCCGAGTTTCCACAGCTTTCCCACTGATGAAATGCATAGAAGAAAATTGATCAAAGCCATCAAAGGAAACAAAGCAGCAAATTTTGTTTTATGTTGTGCCAGCATGTAGGTTTGTAGCCGGCACTTCAAATCGTATAATTATATAGAGTCTATGGACCACTTTAAGATTGATGTAGACATGGGAATCAGCTTTTGAAAGAGCAAATGCTTAACTCTGAGTTAATGTAATAAATGTAATGTAATATGTAAGAATATGTGCTTATGGAAGTCAGTACATCAGGTCCCCTCTCAATGTAATACACCTGTTACTTGTTAGTATATCCAAGGTTTCATAACTGTGATATGTAAATAAAATTTTTAACTACTAATATGAACCAATAAGTTTAAAACCATATATTGTCTTGTATTTTCTAACTTATCAGGGCAGGAGGTTAATACTTCCTTTGAGCTTACAGTGACTAGTCAAGTCAAATCAAGTGACTTTATTGTCATACCAGCCACACAGTATTGCAGCATACAGTGATAGAAAATAACATTCCTCAGGACTGTAGTGCAACATGTACATAAACAAAGGACAAGTGCAAGACATGTAAAGAACTACACCATACAATACATTAAACAAACAAATTAGCAAATAAATAAAGACAGTAATACATGGAAATAGATATTAGTTAAATAAATAAATAACAGTAGTGGCAAATGTAACAAATGTACTGAAATTAAATAAAATAGTACGAATAAATCTGAGTGGTGGAGGGCATCACAAAGTTCAGAGTCCGGACAGGCAAGTGGTAGAAGCTGTTGCATAATCTAGCAAACCGGTTCAGATGCTACCAAACATTCTGACAATGGAAGTGGAACAAAAAAACCATGAAGGGGCTATGAGCAGTCCTCCACAATTCTATAGGCTTTACAGATTCAATGCTTGATAAAATGTTTTTAGTATAATAAAGAAAGGTCCCAATGATCTTTTCTGCTCTGTGCATTGTTTGTTGTAGGACTATGGGGTAAGATACACTGCAGTTCCCAAATCAGACAGTGATGTAGCTGGTTAGAACATTCTTCATGGTAGCCCTGTAGAATGTGGTAAGATAGGCTTGCCCTTTTCAGCCGCCAAAGGAAGAGGAAAAGCTGTTGTGCCTTCATGGCTATGGATGTGGTGTTAATTGATCAAGTAAGGTCAGCTGTTAGGTACACACCAAGCAATTCAGTGCTGTTGATCAATTCCACACATGAGCGCTCAATGTGCAGTGAGGTGTAGACAGCATGGTCAACATTCATATCTTTTGTTTTATTCCTATTAAGAGACAGATTGTTGCACTTGCATCAGCCCACCAGTCATTGTATTTCCATTCTGTAAGCAGCCATACAGTTGTGAGTCAGCAGATTGAAGAGAAGTGGGCTGTGTACACAGCCTTACGGGGGGCACCGGCAAGCACCTAAGGGTGCAGGTGATGATGTTTCTAATGTGGATGGTCTGGGGTTTCTCTGTCATGAAGTTCAGGGTCCAGCTGTATAGAGATGTGCTGTACCCTGGTATACTCCCTATGAGCTTCTGGGGGATGATGATGCTGAAAGATGAACTTAAGTCTATGAACAGCATTTAAATCCACCATGAAATTTGCTAGCCATAACAGCATCAAATTTCCCATTTCACAAGTTGACAGTGTGAAAGATTGAAGTCTCCGTGACCCCTTGAACCCTCTGATCAGATGTCAGACCCCATATAAAAGTCCAATATGACTTTATTTTATCTATAAACAGTGCACAAAGCACCCTACACTCCCCAATACACATATAAATAAATCAATACATAATCCTCCACTCCCAGACACTTCGCCACCCTACCTCCCAGCTCAGCTCACTGTACTGGGCTTCCCACAGTCCTTTTATAGCCCCTGACCCGGAAATGGTTCCTGGCAAAACCCACAAGTCCGTTTCCTTGCGGGTCAGGGTAAACAGTCCTCTTCTTCACCCCGGGAGTACGTCGTTTCTTCCGGTCACGTGACTGTGACGCACTCCCGGGTTATAGGGCACGCAAGAGCCCACTAGCCCCCCTACAGTGACTCCCGGTGGCCCCCCCAAGGTATCCAGCAGGGCTGTGTATATAAACTACAAAGTCCATGAGGCCCTGCTGGCATTCGGGGCACCATCATGCTGTCCGGAGGGCTCCTCCTAGCGGCCTGGGGGTGAGGGCCGGACTGGGTGAGGGCCAATCCTCCACAACAGTTAAGGCATGTTTTTTAAAGAGTAACCCAAAGAGTATGTGGCTCTTCATTGTTCTTCATTGGTGTTTGGCATCTCGCTCTGTTGACTACTTCATCATTGACTACATTTGACACCAGATTACATATGCAACAAATGTGACGATAAATGGTCACTGGGAAAATATATAGGTTAAATACAGTGAATTTATTTATTACAACATATTGACATCTGTCAAAACTAAGCAAGCTAATATTAAATATTAAAAACTGGTTTGCTGAAGCTGTTAGGTGAAAAAAACTTAACTCATTGCTGGCTAAAGGGAAGTAGGTTTATTTTTCATGATGTCACTTCTAAATTTTGGGGAAATGGCTTATGGGTCCCAATGACTCTGAATTGGACTTAGCTGCTTTAAAAATATGTTGTTAACAATATAGGAAACATATCAAGTATACAACACCACAATTACATTATACAATCCAGGATGTGCGGTTGATTTACTTTACAAATAGGAAAAAATAATGAATTCATGACATTTTCCAAAATAGTTTCTTTGGTTTTTTTCTTTCACAAAAATCATTTATCAATCACAACACATGCATGGATTTCAACAGACTTACTTATAAGAATTTACTTATGTTATATACTGAGCCACGTGCATGTATTAGTTATGTACTGTATTTAAATTGTTTTTTTTTTACACATTTAAGGGTCCACAAGTGTTGCATCAGCACACCTTATTTTAGTGGTCTTTATATGACAGCTAACATTGATTATACCTGCAAATAAATTTTTCTCATGTTTACTTATGCACTGCCATTGTCTCTGGTATACAGCTCACTTTTATTGTTCAAAAATGGAGTAAAGAAATGTCAGCCAGTCCTATTAGATCTACATTTTCCTGTGTTCTCTATTTTTTCTCTATTTGCTTTTGTTCTGTTTTCTTATTTGAATACTGCTTGTTACTTAAATCTTCATTAATAATTATTAGAATATTATTGATAGTCTTTTGTTTGTGATCTAATTTTTATTGGAAAACAAAATCAGCACTTTAAAGGGGAACATAACCATTCTGATAGGAATTATAAAAGGAGCCTATGAGGAACAGCAAGTGAGGTAACAGCACAGCATCAACCCTATTAAAGAAAAGAAGAGCTAAAGATTAGGGTTGCGGCCAGGACCTGAGTGCATTTGTGCTTGGACCAATGTACCATATCCATCCATTAATTAATATAAGAGCTGGATGCCACATTGTTTCTCGCCACTGATGACTCCAAAAGGCCAGGAAGAAAAAGAATCAGGAGATATCAAGTGAGAGGCAAGGACAGCTTTGCTAGTGCTTGTCCCTAACGCAAAATAGATAAATGAAGTGAGGAAAAGTCTACAAGTAGCAAAATGTGCAGAAGCAAGGATATAGAGTATTTAGTAAGAAAATCAGACACCTGTAGAAGAAGAATGTTCTCCTCAGCACCATGTATTTTGTGTGTTTAGTAAATTAGAATCTTTATAATAACTATTTTGTAACTTGCCAGTGAGAGACGCTTTGGCTTATGAACTAACAAAAATATATTATTCCAGGGTTCAGGAGAAATAGTGTCCACATGAATAAAATGTAAGCTGTTTCTTGTTTTTCCCTTTCTCAGAGTGAATGTTTCAGGGACAAGGTCACAAGGCTGCAGAACTGCACATGTAGTTTATGCAAAGGCGTCTCTCCTGTGCTTAGCTTCCAAAACACAGATAATGCTTAGCTCAACAGACATATTGTTTAACTTTACTGGTTTGATAAGGATGTTCTTTCTGTCTTATTAATCATGAGATGCTGAAGTATAAAAAACCCCTCCTGGCTTTTGATCAGGGTTCAATTGAGCTTTGCGGCTATAGGTTATACTCTTTTGAATCTCTACTTACTGCGACTCCGAATGAATAAATAAAGTGAATTGAGAAAATATTATCTGTCTGCTTTCCAGTGTGCCTTTTTCGTCCACAGTTTTGGCGCCCAACGTGGGGCAGGTGACGGGCAGACGACTCCCTGGGCGGGTTCGTCCAAGTGGACCGATTTCCGGGATCGAGGACCAGCTCCGGTAAAAGTTAGGACTGGCCAACCTTGGGCGCTTTCCTGCGTGGGGAGTCGCTGACCTCCTCCTGACCGAAACGAAAAGCAACTGGACGGGATTTTTCCAGGCAGGCAGAAGGAGTCGCGGTGAGTAGATTCGGGGGATTCCCGTTGGTTTGACTGGTGTGCTGGAAGAAATAGAAGTATACGGGGGAATAATAAAAGAGAATAAAAAATAAAAAGCATGCTAAAAGAATAGAGAATTATACCGTATCGACCTAGAAGGGTTCTAGGGATTCATAGAGAGCGACGGCACAGTGTGAATGCTAGTAAGTCATCCCTTAAGAATTCGAGTAGAAAGGACCGAGTGGCACGTTCCTATATTAAGAGGAATAGGGGTGAAAGGGGCAGTTAGAGTACGTGTGAAATTTGAAGAGGGGAGGTTGATTTCCACTTGTCAACTGGTTGATTCCGGGGACGACAAGTGGAACGAGAAATAATCGGGGATTGGGTTGCTCTCTATTGAAGGCCTGCCGCTTACTATGGGAAATTGTAATGGCACGCCAGTCAAACAGGTCCCCCAGGGTCTTCAAAACCTAATGTTAGAAGGGTTATTTTCAGAGAATCACCAGGCTCCTAGTACACCGTCGGGATTGAAAGGCGGGTCCCCTAAACAGTTAATAGAGAAGCAGACTGGGTTGGATTTAAAAAGGCATGTAAGAAGTGGAATAAGCAGAGGCGTAACAACCTGCTGGCTGCTGAAGTCAAAACACAAAAAAGACAAGGAAGAATTATTGCTAGCGTTGCAGAAAATGAAGATAGAGACAGCGCCCAAGCCTGAAAGTAAAAGAAAGCAGACCGAAAAGAAAGACCCCCTATACCCCATAATCTGTCCACCCCCTCCTTACCAAAACTCCCCCGCTTCCACCTCCTGCACCCTCTTCTCCAACAACACCCCTGTTAACAGACGAACCGTCTGGAGCAGGTTTTTACGATGAACAATATCATTATGACCCATCCTCACATATTGACCCTGAGGAAGATAATTCAGATCATTCACAAGGTGCTACTGGGTTGCAATGGCAGAAATTAAAAGAGTCATCTGTCTCCCAGCGCACGAGCAGTCGGTGGACTGCAATTTGTGGAGCTGTTACAGCAGCTGGATAACATGTATGAAACAAATGCTGCAGAGTGGACACAGGTGCTCCGTCGACAGCTGAGCACCGCATGGGCAACTGTAAATCACGGTGATCATAACGGTGTCCCTTGGCGTTGGAATGAAGGTCCTTTCCTTGCCCAGTGAGAGCCTTTGAAAGGAGCCCTGGCAGAAAAATATAAAAAAGGGCACAAACTGGTCACTAATTTCAGCCGGCTCACCGATTGCAAGATCTGATGGCTAATCACTCTGGGCTAGACAATACAAACGATAGAACTCGTGCTGCAGTGCCTCTTTTCATCTCGGGACTGAGAAGTGACATTCAAAGCAAAGTCTGCACGTCCTGCAAAAAAGCTGGAAGACCGCAACGTTCGAGGAAGACAAGCGTCATGCAGAGCATGCTGACAGTCAGACTAAATTAAAAGAGTCAGACACACAGACCAAACTTTTGGCTGCACAAATAAATTACTATACTGGAAGAACTGACCTGGCTAGGGGGAGAGGACGTGGAAAATTCTTTGGAGGTCGAGGGCGAGGGCACGGAAGAGGACGCGGGTTCCATTTATCAAACCCTAATAATCCTTTTGCTCAGATGCCTAACCCTTCGGAGCAGAGGAGCAGACGCCAGCGTCATATGCCTGCCGCTGCTGTGGTGAACTTGGACATTTTAGACGCAACTGCCCACACAAGCGCCTCCGTCACCCCCTCTCCCTGAGCCTAATGACATTCCTTGGTCCTAAGAAATATCAGGGACCCCAGCCACTTTTTCCAGTTTCCTTTGCTTACTCGTCATGCTGAAACTGATCTTTTATTGACTTTAATGGCAAAGAAACTGCCTTTGAAATGGACACAGGAGCCATGCGCTGAAGGAGGTTCCTGTGCAATTACAGCTCAGCATTAACAGTTTCATTATTGACTCGTTCCTTTCTGTTAAATCATTTGTGTCCTGTGAAACTGCTGGGATGGGATCTTATGACTTAATTGTCAGTCTCAATTTTCTTTAACTGAACAAGGATTTTTGCTGCTCCATTCCTAAGCTCCTGTGCCAAAACTTCACACCCCAAGCCCTCTTTTACAGCCTGGACCCTGAACATCTCCCCGCACACCTTCCTTTTTGTAAGTCCTTCATTTCTTTCCCCTCATGCCTATTTTCCTCACTTACAAGTCCCGGACACCCTGCCTTGTACTGCCCAGTATTTCCCTACTGAAGTGGACACACCTTGGTTAGAATCTTTTCTTTCCTCCAGCACATGCCCTGAAACTTTGCACATTCCATGTATTTTTGTTGTCTACTAAAGCAGTTGCTTCAGTGCACCTCACATATTCACAAAGCGTTTTCTGTTTAGGAGATTCGGTTCCCCATGTTTCCTTAGCACTGTGGTCCCAAGGGAAAAATGATTATGGAAGGATAGCACACTGAGCCACTGGTGATTTTCTCAAAATCTTCCTTCCGCCCGTACCATGTCCAGGATCCTCTGTCTCCAGAGGCAGAGGCTGGCATCGCCGCCGTACATTCTGATCTCGTGAGGCGAGGAGCGATTATTCCAATTACATACTTTCCAGTCAACTCCCCCATTTTTTCCTGTAAAAAAAAGGCTGACGGGTCCTATGACAAGTTAACTCTGCATTTTTTTTTTTTTTTCCTAGAACACCTATTGTTCCTAATCCTTCCACTATTCTTTCCACGATGCCCCCGTCCGACCGGTACTTCTCTGTTCTTGACCTTGCTAACGCTTTCTTTTCCATTCCCGTGCACCCTGATTCTCAATCCTGGTTTGCTTTTACCTTTCAAAACCGCCGATGGACCTGGACCGTCATGCCTCAGGGATATACTGAAGCCCCTTGTGTTTATGGTTTTGGCCAGAAAAAGATAATAAATTGATACAGTATATAGATAAGAAAAAAGAAAAGAAAAATAAATAAACAACAAGTGCACATGATACTCAGAAAATTGCTATTCTTTTTAGGTGAAAATGGCCATAAAAAAGTGTCGAAGAAAACAAAGAGAAAAAAAAAAAAACTGCAGTTACTTCAAGCTATCGTTAAATATTTAGGTCATGACATTTCTTGCGATACAAGAGCTCTCTCTAGCGGCCGTTTAACCATCATTCAAAACCTTCCAAGACCGGTCACAAAACAACAGGTTAAGTCAGCATATTTCTCTGTGGCTGCATAGCTTTTGGTGGGAATGTTTTCTTGTTGTGGAGTTGTGCTGTGTGTTTCCAGAGATGGATTATTTTTGTTTACAGTTGGCATTTGGGTCGCCACGGAAATTAGTGTTTCCTTGTTGTCGCTGACCCGGTTCCGCCTTGGACTTTTCCATGATCTGGAGGCTAGCATGTATGGCACCACGGTGAGATGAATTCCTAATTTAAAAGTAGTACCAGCTTGCGGCCTGAGAAGTTGTTTGATTGTAAGTTTTTCAGGAGGAGCACAGCCTTTACAAAATCTAGCTAACACTGCCATCTGGCTACATGCAGTGGTATAGCAGGCTGACAAGGCTCTATGTGATTAAAATAAAAAAATAAATAAATAAATAATAATAAAAATGCATTACTCTCACTGACTATATTCTCGTCCATTCACTGTGTTCGTGGACGAAAAAGGGGGGATTAATGAATGCAGTTTTAACGCAACCACATACAGACAAACAAAGTGCTCATGAGCCCCCTAACAGTAAAGGTACCTCACACCGTTCATTCTATTTTAGTAGAGGATTTAAGACCAGCGCTGGCAAACCGATCCAACATCAAAAACTTATTGAATCCCTCTTAGAAGCTATAACTAAACCATCAAAGTTAGCGATCGTTAAATGTCAAGCTCACATAGGAAAACAAGATCCTGTCAGCAAAGGAAACGAATTAGCTGATCACTTTGCTAAACAGGCTGCATATAATAACACATCAATTTCTTTATTCCAACAGAGAAATAACCAGGACCCTGATAATCAACTTGTTTCTTTACAGAGTGCAGCCACGGACAGAGAAAAAAGAAAATAGTCCAAAGAAGGGTCCCTCTCTGATGGAGTCTGGACCCATAGGCAAACTAACAAACCTTTCCTCCCAAAGGCTTCTTTCCCAGGTATGGCAAGAATCGCTCATGGTCTAGACCATGCTGGAAGGGACGCCATGATTCAGGATGTTGAAAAACACTGGGAAGCTGCAGGCTTTTCTACATATGCAGAGCAGTTCTGCAGATGCTGTGCATTATGCCAAAAGTCTAATGTAGGAAAGGGCACCCAGGTAAGTCCAGGTAAGTCCCGCCGTTACACCTAATCCAATGGGTCCGTTTGAACACCTCCAAATGGATTTCATTGAACTAACTCCGTCTAAAGCTTACCGTTATTGTCTAGTAATTGTTGATGTGTTCTCCCGATGGGTAGAATTTTTTCCTGCTAAACACGCTGATGCTAAAACTGTAGCCAAAGCTTTAATCAAAGAAATTATTCCTAGGTGGGGCATACCACAGAAATTGCAAACTGACAATGGCACCCTAACATCTAAATTAGCCAAAATCTGTGAGCAGACAAATTTATCCTGACCAGACACTTTGCCTCTGGCCTTAATGAGATTGAGGGCAAGAACACACCGGCAATTAGGACTGTCGCCGTTTGAAATTCTGACCGGACACCCATGCCTGTGGGCATGGTTATGCGAAATGTTAACCTGCATACTGTGGACAATGATCTTCTCTCTTGTCTTACAGGTCTCCGAGCTTCTCTGAAAGAAGTCCACGAGCAGGTTAACCAGGCCTGGAGGACTAATCTTCCATCTAAAGACACGCCGATTCCCTTAGGCACTTGGATCCTCGTCCATGACACTCGGAGGAAACATTGGCATCAGCCGAGGTGGAGAGGACCGTTCCAAGTTCTTCTATCCACACCACATGCAGTGAAAATGGAAGGATTGCCCGCCTGGATTCACGCCTCACATTGCAAGAGATGGCACCCTTGATTGCTGTGCTACTATGCTTTCTTTTCCCTTGTCTACTGCCCTGGTCACCTTGACTTTCCTGTTAGGAATCACCACATCAGTGCAGGTTGATTTCTGCTCTATTATCAACTGTGGGACTGGTCGACAAGCCCAGTGAACCTGGTCTGACAAATACGTGTGTATGACTGTTTCAAGGTATTATTGGGGAAGTAACTGCGACACCTGGCAATGGGTTTTTGCTAACACTGGAACTGAGGACTGGGGTTCTCAACCTTTTGAGGCCCAAAAATACGGTTTGAAAAATCGATTTTCTATCATAAAAGGACATGCTTCTCATAAATGTGTTGACAACCATTGTAACCCCTTGATCATCATTTTGAAGAACTCCTCTTTACATGACTCAGGAACCCATTTATTAGGGGCATATGTATCTGGAACAGACCCTTTAGGGAGATTTCTAATTAAGATTGACAATCCTGTTACTAACACCTCTCATTCTCCTGCACACACACCCGTCTCCCCAACTTCTGGTTCAGACTTTTCTTCTGTTAAGATTATGAATATTTCCACCCTCTCATCCACTTTTTCAATTGAAACTGGCTATGGCGATCAGAACCGTTGGTTACAGTGGGTATTATATTCGGCTAAGCAAGTAAATCAATCTGATTGCTACGCCTGTGCTACGGCCAGGCCACATTTGGCTACCGTCCCTTTCCCTCTTTCTAATATTTACCCGGTTGGTCTTCCTTGTCTCCTTGCCCTTTTTACCTCTCCGTCCACACCAAAAGACTCTAACTGCATTACACTTTCTCTCCTCTTCCCCCCCCACTCCTCAAATGACTCCCCCGATGTTCCAGTCTCATGAAGACAATTATACCTGCTTCTCTAGTAATTATAGTTCCCCCTTCTGAGGTACTAATGTTGGTCATATCCCTTCTTCCTTCTGTTCCCAGACTTTCCAGGTTAACTCCACCTCATTTAATTCTACATTATCACTTTTCCTGTTGACGCAGTCCACTCCGCGTGCTGATATTTGGTGGATGTGCAGTACATTAAAATTACTTGATATTCTTCCACCTGTTTGGACTGGCACATGCACATTAACCCAACTTGTTATGCCATTCCACCTCCTCCCTTTGAATTCTCCTCGCATGTCGTCCAGCTCTGGCCGACGTCGTCGACCCCGCTCTACTGACCCCTCCACATTCTCTCTTCACGGCCCTGGCGTTTACTTTGATTCCATTGGTGTCCCTTGTGGAGTCCTTGATAAATTTCAAGCGCGAGATCAAGTTGCTGCCGGATTTGAGTCTATTTTCCCCCAAGTTACAATAAATAAAAATGTAGATTGGATTAATTACTTATATTACAACCAACAGCGTTTCCTGAATTTTACTAAAGAGGCTGTTGAAGGGATACATGAACAGGTTGATAGAACATCTCTTATGACTTGGCAAAATTGATTAGCATTAGATATGCTCCTTGCTGAAAAGGGGGGTGTATGTGCTATGTTTGGTGATGTGTGCTGCACTTGCATCCCTAATAATACGGCTGCCGATGGATCAATCACCGTGCTTTGCCAGGTTTAACTGCCCTTTCAAATAAATTAGCTACCACTTCTGGCATTTCTAGCCCCTGGGGCTGATGGCTCAGGTCAGTTTTTATTTCACTGGCCGTTGCTTTTATCATTCTGTTACTTGTGGCCTGCTGTATAGTCCCCCTAATTAGATATATTGTGTCCCAGTATTTCACTGCCTCTGTGGCCAAGGCTTATATGTTACACGAAGAATGCATGCTTCCCATTTCTTCCTCCTTTCCTTCCACTCCTTCCCCTTCTCCTACTCTCTCCCTTGTTACTCCTGTGTAACCCATATTTTTGTTGGTTCAAAAAGGGGGGAATGTAGAAGAAGAATGTTCTCCTCAGCACCATGTATTTTGTGTGTTTAGTAAATTAGAATCTTTATAATAACTATTTTGTAACTTGCCAGTGAGAGACGCTTTGGCTTATGAACTAACAAAAATATATTATTCCAGGGTTCAGGAGAAATAGTGTCCACATGAATAAAATGTAAGCTGTTTCTTGTTTTTCCCTTTCTCAGAGTGAATGTTTCAGGGACAAGGTCACAAGGCTGCAGAACTGCACATGTAGTTTATGCAAAGGCGTCTCTCCTGTGCTTAGCTTCCAAAACACAGATAATGCTTAGCTCAACAGACATATTGTTTAACTTTACTGGTTTGATAAGGATGTTCTTTCTGTCTTATTAATCATGAGATGCTGAAGTATAAAAAACCCCTCCTGGCTTTTGATCAGGGTTCAATTGAGCTTTGCGGCTATAGGTTATACTCTTTTGAATCTCTACTTACTGCGACTCCGAATGAATAAATAAAGTGAATTGAGAAAATATTATCTGTCTGCTTTCCAGTGTGCCTTTTTCGTCCACACACCCCAGCCCAAAAACTAAATACAGAAGGACAGTCCCAAAACATATTCATAAATGTACCTAAGGCGTTCATGGAGAAAAATTAACAATTTAAATTGGATTTGTTGATGATTAGGTTTCTTTGAAACCAATTACACATTTTTAAGAACTAAATTCCATAAAAATAAATGAGTGGGAGAAAAATCTCTGAGCCACACCAACTTAGTTGATAGTGGGTGATATAATGTCTTACAAAGCTTTGTATATAATGCAGGTACTGGTTTGCAATGAGGGGAGAGAGTAAGTGAGAAATTATACAAAGGGTGGGAAGCAAGGGTAGGAGAGATTTGAAACCCATAAGCTTTAATGACAGATCAAAGTTGTCACTAAAAGAAAAAGGAGGATGAGGAAATAGAAAAAGAATATTTTAGGGATTGGAATCTTTGAAGGCCTGACTTATGAAATATATCACCTGGGATGTGAATACCTTTACTAGCCCAGGACATGAATATAATGGGACCACCTCCAAGGCCCAGGGCTGGGTTGTGAAAAATATGAGAATGTATGTTCCACACTTGACAAAAGACAAGATGCCTCTCCACCTTAGGCCATATTTCTGAAGCATAAGTGATTAGAGTTCCTGTCTTGGGAGCCCTAAGCTAAATACTAGAGAAGGGAAGGGTAGAAATAGAACCTAGGGATACCACAATGGACCACAGCAGCATGTGGTATAGCAGGTCCACGGTTCAGAAAAAAGGCCTGTTTTTGAAAATAAATTATTAATTTCCCGGCTCATTCTCCATGGGTATGCTTGCTCACACAGCTCTGGGGATTTGGTGGAGTAATTGGGGTGAGATGCATCTGCACGTGAGGGTGCAGTCTGTCTCAATTGCTTCATTGGCTTCCTGTGGTGTGCAATTGAGACATTGCCCCCACATAGCCTTATAAGAATGAAACAGAACAAGAAAAGGGGGAAGAAGGCAGACAGTCGGGAGGAAATCCCTTGAGGGAGTGTGTGGATAGCGCTCAGGGACTGATGGTCACTCTAGCTGAGCGACTTGGAAGCTGGAGTGACCGACACACACTTCTCGGTTGGAGTGACTCATTGCAGAGAGGCAGCACGACTGCAGGGGAAGAAAAGGCTCAGTGATGCATCCTGTGTGGAGCCACGGATTGCAGGTGCACCAGGCTGGTAGCGGGATTGGTTTGGGGTTAATGCACAGCAGGGAGCCCGAGACAGCTACAGGGGACTGGCCCATTGGGGTTAAGCTAAGGAGATGTCTGTTTTTAGAGGAGTGCACCAGGGCTCGTGCTTTTAAAGACGGCTTCCTGCACTGTTTTTAACCTCGTTTTAATGGATTTATTTATTGGATTTTACCACCCAACATCACCTTTATTTTATTGGATTATTTATTTATTGCCATTTTGAGCACTGCACTTTTTGGACACCTTGTTTTGTGGAATTGTTTTAATAAAAACATTTGATCATTTTTTCACCATCTCCTTTCTTGGTGTGCTTGTCCTTATCTGCTCAGCTCTACTCAGTCATGAATATTGACAGTGTCGCGTTCAAGAGGCTCCTGGTGGGACCCTGTAGCATGGGTGCCGACCCTCACTGTTACACAGCAACTGTGACGAAGGGTCATTGGATGGGGCATTCACTGCCATAATGGACACAATGCAAAAACTCAGCAGTATAACTCAAGATGCGGCAGTGAAACACCACCCTGACCTTTGCTTCAAATCAATGTGGTGTGTACATTTATCAGTCTATTAGTGGTGTAGGATTTGAAAAAGAATTTTTAATTTGTCCATCCTGGGACAGTCAATTTAAATGCAATAATTAAGTGAATTTTAAGTTGGTTAATTAATCATCAGTCTTACCTACTAATTATATAAAAACTTCAGCAAGCCTCCTACCTTTTTCTGTTATAGGAAGCAGTTCTTCAACCTTTAGACTTAAATACATATCTAGGTAACTGAGGCACACCCATTTTAAGGAACAGAATAATACAATTTAATAATAAACACAAAGAGTATGGAAGTATGATAAATGCATATATATACAGTATATTGACATATAAGCCTGCACGCAGACAGACAAACATTTCTAACTTATCTTGACACAGATGATTAGTTTTACAATACCAGGAGCCTCATGTATGAACAATGCATATGCACAAAATGTTGCGTACTCCCGTTTCCACGCTCAAATCGCGGTGTATAAAACCTAAACTTGGTGTAAAGCCATGCACATTTTCACGCTAGCTCAGTCCCTGGTGTATGCAAGTTCTCCACTTTGTTTTGCAAACTGGTGGCACCCAATGTCAAAGCAGAACTATAAACGCACTCCATCAGTCCATCAAGTGCTCCTTGTAGAACTGTTTGTACTTATAAGTACAAATACCTCACTGTAAACTTGTGATACAGTTATAATATTGCACAACATGCACCACTTTATAAAGCGCGTATTTACATATGATGACGATATCATTTTTAAGATGAAATGCAGCAAAATATGTTTATTACATTATACAGATAAAATGTTAACATCATTTAAATAATCTATATTTTTAATAATTAAACATGTGAGAACATGGTGTTGCAGTGCTAGCAAGGAGCTGGCTCCAGTTCAGGGATTGTTCAAACCCGCGCTGTATTCTTGCTGGGACTGGCTCGACACTGGATGGATAGATGGATAGAATAATTAAACATGTACTATGAAGATATTTCAATGTTCCTTAAAAGTCTTGAAGTTTTGAGTTTTAAGCTTACAGATGGCTTAAAATCTACTGTATTACTGAGCTGATTGTGTGGCGAATGGGTACTTGGAGAAAGAAAAGGAAGGACAGGAATTAGGGGTTAGTACGTTTGAAAGAGACAGTACTGCTGCAATAAATTATTTCATGAAAGGTTGCGCACAGCACAGCAAGCATCTTGCGTGAGGCAAGAAGAACAATCTCTAGACGGGGCGCCAGCTCGTCACTATCACTGTGCCAAAGCGTCCCCATGTTTAATAACATGCTTTAACTCCTATTATCATGAAAATGATATAAAGTATACATCTCAGTATTTTAATTGTTCAGAGAGCTCTAATATCACGAATGTAATGGATTCTGTGTCCTGTCGGAGGAAGACAAAGCCCATTTAGGAAGTACGTAGTGATTCACACACATTGAGCACATAGAAGAACACATACAAAACAAAGCATTTAATGTGCTACTTTAGTTACGATGGGATTTGAGAAACAAGTAAATAAAATGATTTTAAGATGAAGTTTATGATGACAAAATAAACTAAACTACATGATTAAAGTGGAAATTTCAAGATTAAAGTTCTGTGCTTTTTTTCCCCACTGTGTGCCTATTTTTTTTTCTTTTCTCTGTACCCCAATAAGCTTCCATATGACACTCAGATGGTGGGCTACGACTTGCCGTTTCACGGCGACTTTAATATCTGACAACTTCTCTTTTATTTCAAGCACTTTGCGACTTTGTGAACTTGAACTTTCGAGTTTCTTTGACATTCTATGTCACTCAATCAACTTCCTTTTGTTGTTTATACCACTGTTTAAACCAACAAATAGTACGTTTTTCTTTGCCTCCTCTTGGTATTCGCTGAAATTCTATTTTCCTCTGTGCTTTTTCCATTGCTTTTTCATAGAACGCTGAGCTTAAGGGCTATTTATATTGATCTGCATATTCAAAGAGGCGTAATTCTGGGAGGAGTTGGGGAGTGGCAGCAGGCATGTGCACGTGCATTACTTTTCATGCTGATCAGGACTTATGGAGCGGAAGAATGTGGAAGTTGGCGTATGCACAGATTTATGCATCTGGATTTTTATGTGCATACAAACATTTCCACTTTTGTCCGTACGCCATGTTTTAGTGTGAATTCTACGCACAGCGTTATGCATGAAGCCCCAGGTCTTTATGGATGATGTCCAATGTTGAGTTGAGTTATTGCTTTGCTGTTGATCCGGGTCCAAGTGTAGGATTCTTCAAACGCTCTTTCTCTTTGCTGGATCATCCTTGTCAATGCTGTGTTGCTGATTCCTCAGCTTGCCATCTGTTGTCATTTGTCAATTCATTAGGAAAAGGCATTATTCATTATGGCCAAAGAGTTTAGATGCTGAAGTGCTCTTCTTGAAGTAATGGCTTCTTGGCCTTATCAGACTACTGGCGCACAGCTTTGGCTTGACAGACTGGGTCTTATCTTCTGCTCCACAAAGAGAAGAGAATTTCACATTTTCAGTTCTTTGTGAAGATGGCAGCTTACAGTTTATTAGTTTCTGAGACAAGATTTTGGAAAGTCATTTTGGTGAATGTGCACAAAGTGCCCCTGGGAAGAGTCCCAGAGTTCTTTAGGATTCCCTAAAGAATTTCAGTGAGTGTGTTCAATTCCCAGTTCTCCAAGCTTTTCCTCCCTTTGAGAGATGGGGTGCATGCGGTTTTAAAGGAAGGTTGAACCTTCTCCTGATTGGATTAAAGTTACTTCCATTTACAAAATCAGTGTCTTCAAATAGGCAAATTATTCTGTCAATCTTAGGTGGAATCCCTTAAATTATAGGTCTTTGTTCTTGCTTGAGTCCTTTTCACACCTTCTGGCTCAATATGTCTGCAGAGGGTCCTCTGGAGAGATGGCAGTGCAAATGTACACCTTTGTTATCATGTCTAAGTCCAGGCAGATCCTGGTACAAGCTGGAGTTCAGTCACTTAGTTTGGATTGCAAGTGGATGAAGACACAGCATCCCTGTTAAATCTGCTTTCTTAACAGGCTTAGTGTGCCACTAAAGCCTAGCAGAATGAGCAATGCCCACTTAACCCCACAGTGACTATGAATTCTGTTTATGTCTCTAATTGCTTTAGTTTAAAGAAATGATCTCTACTGGCAAACTTAAAGTGGCAATGGAACCTAAAACTGAGTAAATTCAAACAGGAGTTATTTTTGTATTATTTATTTTTCCTTTGCTTCTCTTCTGATGCTTTGTTTGATTTAATAAATTTTGCAGATGCTGTTCATACTTTCAATCTTTGTACTGAAGTAGAGGATGGTTTTGTCAGCCTGTTCAGTCTATGCATTAGGTGCTGAACAATTATGATTGCTGACAGGCATAGTGCAAAGACACGTACCTGCACAAATAATTGCATAAGTTATATATCACAAATTTCAAGCAATTCAGAGTAATTTTTCTTATAGAAATATGATACTGCCTTGCTTCAAAAAGGTTTCTTACCTGACACCCTCAACTAAAGTAATTATGATGAATATCACTTCATTTTATATGATTAATTCCACTATATGTGCACAGTACCTAAAAATGTTTACCTACATTCTCTAAAAGTATAACTAGCCAAATAATACCACTGCTTTGGGTATTGTGTTACCAACCTCAAGCCTAGGGAAACCTGGGCCAGGTACAAGCCACTGTTACTTCAGGGTGTAGCCACAGCGACATGGTGAAAACACATAAAAGAAGCAGGCAGCAGTCACAAGTCTCAGATCATACGTCTCTGTTCTTCTTATTCTCATTTACCCAGAAATATATAAATGCTTCAATGTCTGCAAACATCAACATGGCAATCAGTTAAATAATAGTGCAAGGTAGGAAGAAACTCCAAGCAGGGTAGAGCCCACTCATGCATACACTGCACTCACTCAAACTGGGGCCAGATTAATATTGCTAATTACCAATCACGTGTGTATTTATACTTTCATTCCCAAACTCAGTTACCCTGTTTTATTTATCAAATGAAACAGATATGAGAGTTTGTTCTTTGTTTTCTCATTTACATTTTTTTTGATTTTTTACGTTTTTTTGGTTATATTTTTTTCAGTTATAAAGCACGTTTTCCACAGTTACAAGAATCAATGTGGTATTTTCTATTGACTGCTAGAGACAGCTTTAAGAAACGGTTCAAAGCAGACCAGCATCTTATTGATCTTTTTTGCAGCTAATCCACCTACTGCTGCTGCTCCTGCTGCTGCCACATCTGTGCCCTCACCTTCAATGTCTGGCCTCTCACATCTTCTTACTGCAGTTGAAGAAAACGAGGCAGAAAGTATGGATTAATGGAGTTAGGAGAACCTGGCATCTTTTCTTCTTCATCTTTTCCTTCCCTATCATCCTCTCAATTTCTTCAATGAGTGTGACATTGAATTTTTTTTGTTTTTACTGTACTATAATGTGTTACTTTTCACATAAATAGTGAATATTATGCTTGCAAATGTAAGAATGAAAGTGTATGATGCATATAGTAGATATGAACAAGCTTAACTTAAGCCAGTATTGCTGAACCATTAATCGAGTTATGAAAGAGATATACCTCTAAGTCTGTTTTGATAACTACTAGTAATTATTTGAGGATACTGTTCATTTTACAGAAATGTCATCTTATTTTAGAAAAAAATGGGTGTCAGTTGTGGGACTTTTTACATTGGTTGTTACATTAAAATGAATGGTAATGATTTTATTTTTCAATTTTATTTTTGCCTTGCTAGAAATTTTTCAGGAATGTATTATGCTGATTAAGATGGGGATCACACACATTGTAATGAGGTTCTAGGATAGAGCCAGAATGTCAGGTGACACAAAGTTAATACATGGCCCTGAAAATAATGGATATCTTACTATAAAGACCTATATTTTCATTCCATTAAAATTGAAGAAGCATGCTTGGAGGGTAATACTTCACCCTTTAGGAGCACAGAGAGGATGGAGTGGCCCTGGAGATCATAGAAATAAGATAGAAAACTCTGCAATCTGATAGGTGGCAGCAATTGTGCTGTGCTATGCATGCTCCCTGCTATAAGCTATTGTAAACAGGCCTATTGTTTTTTAACAATAGATTTTTAACAATCCTTACAAATTTTTTAGGTCTTATGGCTGCCGATGCAGCCTTTTGTTGTTTTTTGTCTTTTTATTCTTACCAATTGTGTAATGCTCAAATATGGGTTTCCTACTACACCTGGTGTAACAACTGCAAAATCTGTACAGAAAACAGTGTGCTGCTGTCTGGACTGTCAATCTTGTTTCAGTATAGTTTCATGTCAGAAAAGCAGTCCAGCAGGGATATAGGCTGTCTACTTGACTATCCAACACCCCAACAGAACAAATGATGCAGAAAGCATTGCACAGATTCTTTGGAAAATTCAGAACTGGACTATCAGTAATCTCAGGTATGTTGATGACAATGTTTTACTGGTCATGTCTTCAGAAGAACAATTGATGAGGCTGTGCTGTGTGATCAGTAATGGCATATGGATGCGAGGCTGTGGCACTGAAGAAAACAAAGAGACACACCCAGGCTTTCATGAACAAATGCATATACATGTTGGTAAGAAACTTATGAATGAAGCTGATAACCACTGAGCATGTCTTCAGGCCGGCTTGATTGGAAAGCAAACTGGTGAGTCACATTAAAACTTGTAAGCTAAGGTACTTTGGGCATGTAACAAGACAACTACACGATACCACTTAAGGCATTGTTATGATAGATCTTGTAGAAGGGATGAATGGGTATAGAAGACAGTGAATATGCTACTATGACAACATTATGGTGTTGACTGGCATGTTGGCATCTGTTAAGTATTAGCCGACACAGAAAGGTTGGACTACATTCATGCGAACAGGCATTGTGCATGACTTGTTTTTGTTTATTTACAGCTTGTATACTATGCCTTCATTACAAACTTTCTTGCAAACTGTGTGTCATCACTTTTATTTAAACCCATATTTTATGGATTTGTCATTTTTCATTTCATCTTCAGTGTTTGAAATATCTATGCCAAGTGACTTACAGAGAACACGGCTTAAATATATTTTAAGTACTGCATGGTACAGGGAAAGTGTATGTATGTGTTTGAAAGAACTCAGTGGGCAGAATACTACCACCTTGAAAATGCACCCAAAAAAGTGCACATAAAGAGGCATATGAAGTGACTTTATTATTGTAGGAAATCTGCTGACCCCATCAGATAGACTTGCCAGAATTCCAAAAGTATTGCATGACACTCGATTTGATGTTTATTGCCCTGGGTAATAGAAATTTAGAATGTCCTTAAATTAAAAAACTCATTAGGGCAAGACATATATTTATGTTTGTTACTCTGCTACTATCTTCATTTTGCTGTTCCCTGGCATTGCCATTATAACATTATTATGTATACCTTTTATACATCTTTGATCTTTCAGTGTATATATTTATCTACATACAAACCACGTCCAGTATCACCCAAAACAAATGTGCATAGAAAAGTGCACACACATTCAATTTATTATTCTTTTTTGCCAGGTTTTCACAGTGCATGCAAAACTATCCATATCTTAGTTTTAATTTTTATTAAAAATACAATATTTTTGGTAAAAAGATACAGTATTGTAAAATTACATTTCACAAGAGACCTATGTGTCAAAATAAAAATTATATTCATATGTGTACTCTATATGTAATAGAAAAATTTTTACAAAGTTTAGCTTATCTTAAATGTCGAAACATTATTGAGCATGGTTTTCCTGTGTTACATTTGTAACCATGAGCCTTTGTCCATGAGCCAGTATTGTTAAAGTTAGCTGCAGCTCCCCTGGCTTCCCTGTAATTCATACTATGCTGCCAGTGATCTTAAAGACGATACTTGAAATCTTGAAGGGTCTATAAAATATTGAAACTGTCAATTTATAAAATTGCCTATTTATATGTGCCACTTTTTGTACTGATATATAGAGAACAACACTTATGATTGCACTTGGAGTGTTTTGTTGTTGCCATAATAATAGCTAAGCAACTTGATATTATTACTGACCAAGGCTTTGGTGCTGCTGTTAGAAAAGAAGGCAGTGTTCCTTCTTTAGATTTTAACTGGATGTTTTCTCACTTTAGTGCACTGATCCTTTGTGAGTGATGCTTTAAGAGAAGCACTCCTCCAAATACAAAGGGTTTTGTACCTGACAGGTTGTGTTATTTTTTTAGCTTCTTTATTAAGTTTTGCAAATGTTATGATCCAAAAAGATGACATAATTGATCCATGAGATGACAATAGTCAACATTTGCTGAAAGAATTAGCAGCTGCTGGACAATACTTTGCAGTTTGCCTGGTCAAGAATCTCAGCATCTTTTCTTGGTGTATCTGTTTGTGAAAAAACTGTGTCACCAAAACTATGGCTATATTATAGTGAAACCTAGCATTACTTGTAACTGTGTGCATTTAAACAGAAGCTGAGCAGAATGTTGGGAGAAGCAAAATGCATGCACAGGACAGGAAGTTCTGACAAGCAGGTGATTAGATCAATAACATCATGCTGTCAGGGATAGCTTGCAATGGGCGGAGAACCAGCAGAGGCTGAATTGTGAATTAGAACAAGATTTAAAGGATAGCAAAAAAGGAAAAGACATTGTGGGCCAAGCTTTACACAAATTTAGAAAAGGGATCCATTAGATCTGTTCGCCTTTTGAACTATCAGATAAACATATTGACATGAGTAACAATATACTTGAACAGAGTATTGAATTCTGGGATGCATAATAGATATTTAGACTAGACAAGAACCCTGGGAATATGCAAATGTAAGGAAAACATTAGGAAGAAGTGTTATTGTCTGTTAGAATGTTTATGTTTGAGCTCAGATTAATTATCTGTATCCTGTCACCCTTGTGCACCTAGGGTTAGGGTTAGGGTTTACCTAGGGATTACCTTCCAGGGTGGATGGAGATAAATGATACCACTCCAGGTCAAGAGGGGGCGCTGCCACTAACTGTTTCTTCTTTTCCACCCACAGCTCCAAGAAGATGCCCAGTGAAGGCCTCTGACCCTCTCTACAGTGTGCAGTGAAGGCCTCACCCCTTACAGTTATGGCTGTATAAAAAGAGACATTCTGGGAAGCTTTTCAGGTGATTGCAATGCTTGTAAGAAGACATTGTTGTTTACCTTGTACTGCATCTCATAACCATAATCAAGGGTAAATCCTCAGTCCAGTTTTTGACTGCTAAAACTATCTAAAAATAGCCATCAAGCCATGCATAAAACAAAGTACAGCATTTAAGAGAGGCAGTGACGGGGCAGATGAAAATGAGGGATGACATGGAGCTTTTAATATGAGAATGCAGCGCTGGTACGACAGAGATATGGCGTAGGCAGTTCTGAGGATGCAGCAAAACATCATGCTGCCTGAGAAAGAAAGTGCAGTGCCACCTAAAATGCGCCCCAAAGACAAAGAAGGTGCCATGAAGGCAACACACGTATGTTTAAAGAATTCAGTTAAATTAAGAAGAATGGACTCTTTAAATGGGGCGGCACGGTGGCGCAGTGGGTAGCGCTTCTGCCTCGCAGTTGTGAGACCTGGGGACCTGGGTTCACTTCCCGGGTCCTCCCTGTGTGGAGTTTGCATGTTCTCCCCGTGTCTGCGTGGGTTTCCTCCGGGCGCTCCGGTTTCCTCCCAGTCCAAAGACATGCAGGTTAGGTGAATTGGCGATTCTAAATTGGTGCTAGTGTGTGCTTGGTGTGTTTGTGTGTGTCCTGCGGTGGGTTGGCACCCTGCCCGGGATTGGTCCCTGCCTTGTGCCCTGTGTTGGCTGGGATTGGCTCCCGTGACCCTGTGTTCGGATTCAGTGGGTTGGATAATGGATGGATGGACTCTTTAAATTATATGGACATCTCTCTTTTGCTTTATGGACATCGATTTGAATTGTTCAGGTTGTATGTTTTCTATTCTGTTGACTTCTAGTATTTAATGCCTTGTTAATAACTGAAACTTGTCTCATTTATTGATAATATCTTCCCTAGTGTGCTTCTTTGAGTGATTCATCATTTGTTTGGCTCTGTCAAAGTTAGTGATCAGGACAACCTGACAGGAGACCCTCCTGGCCTTTATTGCTGTATGTCTTGCATGCTTGTTTAGATGCATGCTGTTCTCGTTCTGCTAGATTAGTGTAGCCTTGTCAAAAGAAATGACCTGGGGCAATGATAGGCCTTTGGCCTCTGCTGAGGTATTCTTGCCTTGTACTTGATCTGTAACCCAGCAGGGGAAGTGACAGGCCTTTGGCCACTATTCTGTTTGAGAAATAGGTAAGTACTGAGGGATGTACATGTAAATTAAGGCTAATAATTTAGATATTTCCAGCCTTAACCTTTCTACCAATATAAAAAGGTTTGTGGTTAATGTGAAAGTATTTTGTGAATACTTTCACCTGATAAAACTCACATCACATAATGAAGGGAGGAACAGCATTTAAACTGTGGTCTTAATGTTCATTTTCTTCTGTGAAACAGTTGTACCTTTGCTTAGTTTATTTATAGTACTTTATACCAAAGTTCTCATACAAAAGAACTGAGTCCTACAAAGGCTAAAAATGTATTTTATTGATGAATGCAGCATGATACTGCATCAGATATTATCTACCAAGCTATACGTATGAATGACTAAAACATGATATTGACAGATACAAAACCTGTAAGGCAGACATACAATTCCTAATTTTAATGGATATTAGGTGCAGTAATCAATTGTTAATGGAAATAGCAGATATCCTTTTTCGTTTGCAAAACCTTACTTAATGATGATATTAATATACATTCTTAACATAAAACTAGCTACATCACAGCCTCATTTAAAAAGGATGAAAATAAGGTATGTCACCAAATGACCGGAGCACAAATTTTTAAGAAAAAATGCACAGACCTTAATTTCCACTTGTAAATATTCAGCAAGATATTTATTGTATAGCAAAAAACATTAGAAGACTCATATTATCTGCTGAAGATTGAGATGTCTGTCAGAATTGTTATGCTAAAACTGACTTCCCAGAGTTTCATCTAATTGACATTCTGCATCTTGTTTCCAGGAAATTTATTCAAATGATAACTTTTGTTTATGTCACAGTTATTTCCCTTAAAATCAGTATTCAATAAAACATTTGATTAAGCTTACTGGAATTATAGTTATTACTTTCAATGTCTTCTACCCCATACTCCTGTATTACTGGCTGTGTAAAATTATATTGCAACAATTTGGAGATTTAGATTGAAAGAGTAAATAATATGGATATGTATATTAAGAAAAAAATGTATTCTGTGACACAAAATGAGACTTTTCAGTGAGGAATCCTTGGCAACCGCTCTTTTTATAAAATGAATACAGGATAAGAAAACACACAATCTACATATCAGAGGTGTTTACTTGTCATACCTTCATTTCCTGCAAGATGTTGAATCTTTTTACTTAAAAAATATATTTAACCTGAAAAAACAAAAAGTCTAGCTCCTAGATATTCTATTAATAATAATAACTTTAAACTCATATTTTTATTAAACCTATTTGTAAGAAATTACCACATTATGTATTTGCAGGAAAATATGCAATATTACTATACAGTATATTATTTTAACTGACATAAATAACATCTAATATAGAAATATTTTTATTATAATGGTAACTTGTATAAACATATTAAAATGCCTTGAAAAGGTTTAAATCATTTTGAGAAAGACCATTAAATTTACTCATTAAGGCAACAAGTCCTCCAGCTTCTTGGAATTACCTTGGTTTGGCCATAGAAACATCTGACTAGAACTTCTTAAACACAGGCTTCAAGCAGCCCTAGTCCTTAATGAGATCTGGATGTTAGAATACTGTCCAGTTCTGAAGGGCAAAAATGTAAAAGAAGATGAAGATGTTTAAAGCCAAATGGTCGATCCAAAACTTAAAGCACAGGGAAAAACCAGAATTTAAAATACGGCAGCAATGGAAAAGCAAAATGTGTGGCAAATTTTTTGATAAAAAATCGGGAGTGGTCTCCCCTAGACTTTCTTGTATACTCAGATAAGGGGATGGATATTTGAGGAGTAAACCACAAGACAATGATTATACTGGGAGACTGACTCGAAAGAGGCCCCGAATATTCTGTAATAACTCTTGTTAGGATGAAGCAATCTGAACGAAACAACATGTAATGTGCTCCTCAGTATATGGAGCTTCAAACAAGCCAGGATTCCCCTGTGTTGGAGCAATGAGGTAGGCGCCGGACAGCCGTCGCAAAGTTTAACCTCTGTTTGCAACTTCTGGGTGTATACCACCCCTAACCCTTCACTCAGTCACTTCACTACTCATCAGGATGGTGGTGTACAGTATTGAGCAGCATGTCTTCATGGTGCAAACCTATTGGGTCATCAATTCGTTTAAGCAATGTCAAAATCAACTGGATGATCGTGAGTTAATGGAAGGTTACTTCCAGCAAGGTGGAGAAACGTGTCACACTTCGGAAAGGAGCTTGGCAGAAACTGAGTCCTTCTTCGACAACAGGGTTATTTCAAAGGGGCTTTGGCCACCACGGTCGCCAGATCTGACACCACCAGAATTCTTCCTCTGTGGTAGGCTCAAAGGAAAATTCTATTGGAACAAGCCTTGCACTGTGGAAGATTTGAAGGAAAAATTCCCACATAAAATTGCTGCTTTTCCCCCAAAATGCTTGCCGATATGTTCAGTAACATGGAGCGCCATATCGAAATGTGTCTGACAGAAAACAGAAACCACTTCCAGGATCACATGTAATGCAATCGATTACACATACTTCAAGGTATATAGTGTATTTTTTTTGGTTCAGATTGCTTCATCTTAATGGGAGTTGCAACAAAATATTCGGGACCTCTTTCGAGTGAATCTCCCTGTTTTTTTATATTATGTACTTTTTATTAATTTTATATTTTTATATTATGTAAGAACTATCAACAACAAATCAAAATATATTAATAATATATTGAACAATTATTATAAAAGTAAATTAGAATAAATCGGACTCTGTAGCTGCATGAATAAAAAAGTACCACTTCTGGTTAGTGGAAACAGCTCAAAAGTTGATAGAAATCTATGTTATGTACCTAATACTTGTATGCAAAAATCGGTTGACGTAACTGAAAGCTTACTCAAGTAATTGTGTTTACATACATACACACACACACACAGAAAACATACAGACATAATTCCAAAAATGGTATTTTTGGACTAAAACATCGAGATTCATCAAAATCTCGAAATCACATTTTTGGATGATTACAATACTTTCCCTACGAGAAAGTAAATCGGACTCAGGGAGGTCTAAAACGTAGAGATTCATTAAAATCTTGAGGTCTAATTTTTGGACGATTACAATATATTCCCTATATGTTGTATATGAACAAGCAAAAAGAGAGCAAATAAGTCCTTACATTCACTAAATTTCCTTTCCCTAAGTATTCTAAATCGTAGACCCGTCAAACAGAAATTTTTGTTAATTCAAAAACTTGGAAACCAAATTATGTGCGCAGCCATTTTTAAATATTTCATCATAATAATGTCATACCCACACACACACAACATAAAGTTACATCCCTGGCAACCAGCCCACTGCTATAAACAATATGATATAGTGGGAAAAATCAATAATAATGATGATAATAATATCAAAAGATAATTTTTAAAATGCATAAATGTGTTCAAATCACATTCCTTAAGTTGACAACATATTTCCATATTGTACTTAATACCTAAGATGCATCCTGAAACAAGCAACTTCATCCAAACTTCCCCAGCTGGTTGTTTACTTGCTGCCATCTGTGGGTCAGGAAGTCCGGTAAACTTTTACTGCACCTCATTGACCTCTCTCTTACTCTTCTTAGTATGTTACGCATTTTTATCAACTGCTGGGTTACAGGCTGCAACTCTCTCACTCTCTTCCTGGTGTCTTGCCTATTGCCTTCCCAAGAAAACCAACAAATATATAGAGCAAATTAAGTGCTTGCAGTGTTGTCCTTCATAGACACTCTCTCTGTAAAATGGAACAGGCATGCAGCATTGGGTGCAAGGAATGAATCAACCCTTGACAAGTCATCATTCTATTAACAGGCCCATTCATGCACATAACACTAACTTAGAGTTGCCAGTTAATGTGTAAAGAAATGCATACATTTAGTTCAGTTTTTATTAATGAGTTTAAGACATGAAAAGTTTGATTATCAGGCACTATTTTTAGGTGACTTATTTCACATTTATTAAAATATTTGAATAAGATTTTGAAGAATACTAAACTCAAAAACAGTGAAAACTCAAAAAAGTGAAAATACCAAAAACCTAAGAATAAAATGAAAGGAAAAAGCCTAAACAAAAGTACTTTTAAGTACAAAACAAAAATCTAAATCCATAAGCCATATCCTTACTACAGAATCCACAATTAAAAAGTAAAAAAAGGGCTGAAGGTTGGAGCATGGGAGCTGGAGCAACATTTCACTGTATGGATTCCCCTGCAAGGCCGGGGAATGGCAGCGGGAGTCCAAAGGGGATGCACTTGGCAATGCCCTGTGGATCGCCATTGGATCGGTGGCGGAGACACAAGCAGATCAGAAGGTTGTTTGTGCCTGTTGGGTGATGCCTCTCTGTGCTGCGAGACCTAAGCAGGGTAACCTGGAGAGATGTCAGTGTTAAAGGGAATCACCAGGAACTGAGATTTTTATAAGAAGATTCTTGCCATGTTTTAACTTCATTTTTATGGATTTATTTATTGGATTTTAAACTCCACGTTCACATTCACTTTGACTTTTTATGGATTATTTATTTATAGAACTTTGGCACTGCACTATTTGGACAATGATTTGTTCCTGGATTTTAATAAATGTGCTGATTCACTTTTGCAACTACCCCTTGTCTGGATGTATGTGTCATCATCTGCCTGGCTCATCTCAGTTACAGTTGACGGGGCCGGGTTCAAGGAACTCCCAAACAGGAGTGCGAGCATGCGGCAGTCGCAGCAGGCAGTATGTTTAAAAGGCAGGGATCAGTGTAAGCTTATGACTCACACTTACTGTTAATTCCTCATTCGTGGGGAACAATTGCAATCACAATTGGGGTTCAACAGCTTACCAACACCACTCAGATAATGAGTCACACCATCAGCAGAAGAGGTTTTGTACATGACAGTGTGGGATCCAGTTTTTCCTCTAGGAGGCTTTATACCTCATAGTGTTATTAAGTGCCCTATAAGGTTGTGGATTTGAGCAGGGGCTATTAACAGAATAATCAAAAATTATTTATTGTGCAACAACATTTTAGTAGTAAGCATTGTTACTTCACTATTTATTGGGATTGGAAGTGAAAGTAAAATCAAGTAATTGCAGCAGCTCCATTTTGAGTGAAATAGCACCCTACCCTCCCCCCCAGTAATTTTTCTCTGGGTCTTTCCTTGTATTGGACACATAATATAGCAGTTTCTAAATTTAAATTGCACAGAGCAGTAAAGTCAAATAGTTTCCATGCACCTATTTGTTAATTTTTCCAATTTTTATACATTTACTTTTGTAAATTTATCATTATTCTGGCAATACCATTGTGTCTTGTTTTTTATGGTTTTTGTATTGCTGGTCATGTTTATTGTTGCTGTGTCTTTTGTCAGACACATAATGCAGAGATCAAGTGATTTTCTGTGTTATCATTAGAGCTGGGAAGTAATGGCATCAAACAACTTACCATACTTAAATTCATTTGGATATTATCTGTACTTTATTTGAGTTTTCTTCCCCTTAACATTTTTTAAATTTACTCACTACATTTCTAATAACCCAGCCACAAGGGATGCACAGACCAGTGTGTTTCTTCGTGCCGGTCCCAAGCCCAGATAAATGGGGATAAAATTTTGCTAGATCAACGTGCGGAGAACAATACAGATTTCCATACCAGATCGGTCGAGTCCCTGATTAACAACAACCACCACCAGTACTGTTAACCAGCAGGATGCTGGCGGAAATTGGGCTACCGTTGGCCGAAGAATAGGGGAGAGACGTGTCTGGAGGAAAGAGGAGAGCAGAAAGGTAAAGAGAGTGGAACTGAGGGTAGAACTTTGAATGTTGGCAGTAAGGGGAGAAAGTTAGCTGAAATGATGGAGGGAAGGAACGTTGATATATTGTGCATGCAAGCGACTAAATAGAAGGGGAGTAAGGCCAGGTGGATCAGAGGTGGATTCAAATTGCTCTTTCGTGGTGTGGATGGGAGGAGAAATGAGGTAGCGGTTATTTTTAAGGAACAGTATGTCAAGAGTGTTTTGGAAGTGAAAAGAGTGTCAATACAGAGTAATGATTATGAAGTTTGAAATTGAATGTGTGATGATGAATATTGTTACTGCATATGCCCCGCAAGTTGGGTGTGTGATGGATGAGAAAGAAGATTTCTGGAGTAAGTTGGATGAAGTGATAGACAGTGTACCCAAGTGTCAGAAAGTGGTGATTGGAGCGGATTTCAATGGACATGTTGGTGAAGGGAATGAGGAATGAAGAAGGTCAGATGATAGTGAATTTTGCGAAAAGGATGGGCATGGCTGTGGTGAATACGTATTTTAAGAAGAGGGAGGTACATAGGGTGATGTACAAGAATGGAGGAAGATGCACACAGGTAGATTATATCCTATGCAGAAGAGTCAATCTGAAGGAGATTAAAGACTGCAAAGTGGTGGCAGGGGAAAGTGTAGTTAGACAGCATAGGATGGTGGTCTGTAGGATGACGTTGGAGATCAAGAAGGGGAGTAGAGTGAGGGCAGAGCCAATGATCAAATGGTGGAAGTTGAAAAAGGAAGATTGCAAGGTTGAGTTTAGGGAGGAGGTGAGACAGGCACTGGGTGGCAGTGAAGAGTTACCAGACAGCTGGGCAACTACAGAAGAAGTAGTAAGGGTGACAGCTAGAAGTACGCTTGGCTTGATATTTGGACTGAGGAAGGAGGAAAAGGAAACCTGGTGGTGAAATGGGGAAGTACAGGAGAGTATACAGAGGAAGAGAATGGCAAGGAAGAGAGGTGGTGAAGGCTAAAGAAAAAGCATATGATAAGTTGTATGAGTGGCTAGACACTAAGGAGGGAGAAAAGGACCTGTAGTGATTGGCTAGACAGAGGGACCGAGCTGTGAAAGATGTGCAGCAGGTTAGGGACATAAAGGATGAAGATGGAAACATACTCACAAGCGAGGAGGGTGTGTTGAGAAGATGGAAACACTTTGAGAGGCTGATGAATGAAGAGAATGAGAGAGAGAAGGGGTTGGATGATGTGGAGATAGTGAATCAGGAAGTGCAATGGATTAGCAAGGAGGAAGTAAAGACAGCTATGAAAAGGATGAAGAATGGAAAGGCCATTGGTCCTGATGACATACCTGTGGAAGCATGGAGGTGTTTAGGAGAAAGATGGCACTGGAGATTTTAACCAGATTGTTTAATGGAACCTTGGAAAATGAGAGGATGCCTGAGGAGTGGAGAAGATGTGTACTGGTGCCAATTTTTAAGAATAAGGGGGATGTGCAGAGCTGTAGTAACTACAGGGGGATAAAATTGATGAGCCACAGCATGCAGTTATGGGAAAGAGTAATGGAAGCTAGGTTAAGAAGGGAGGTGATGATTAGTGGGCAGCAGTATGGTAACTCATGCCAAGAAAGAGCACCAGAAATGCAATGTTTACTCTGAGGGTGTTGATGGAGAAGTATAGAGAAGACCAGAATATGCAGGATATGCACGAGGGAAGTGTGACAGTGGTGAGGTTAGTAGTAGGAGTGACAGATGCAGAAGGTTTATGGATGTGACGAGAAAAGACATGCAGGTGGCAGGTGATGGGTATAACAGAGCAAGATATACAGGACAGGAAGATATGGAACAAGATGATTTGCTGTGGCAAACCCTAATGGGAGTAGCCAAAAGAAGAAGACTCACTACATTTCTAATAAATATTATACTTTCTACACAGCACATTTACAAAAAGTATTGTATTACTTTCCATGCTTATTTAGACATCAAATACAAATCTACATATGAACAGAAGTGATAACAGAATAAGTGAATGGACAATCACTTAATACAAGTATGTGGATTCACACATATGTACATTTTACCTGTGATTGTCTGCATGTACATCTACACAGTGACATACGCGCATTCTCTTCAGACAACTGAAAAAAGCTGTGAAAGAAATGGAAGCAACAGTTTAGAGATTAGAGAAGTGATTAATAAGTTCAACTGCATAACAAGGAAGGCAGCTTTAAATAATAATTAGAAATGACCAATTAGAGAACTAATTTTACTTTTATACTTTAACTAAATGTAACAATGTTCACTTTTATACTTTAACTTGAGTAATTTTTACTGAAATGTACTTCTTCCAGAGGTTTCTTTCTTACAAAGGGTATTTGCACTTTAATTTAAGTAAAGAATTTGTGTACTTCTGCCACCTTTGTTCACCATACTCTACCTGTATAAAATGTCAGCGCCCAGCAGAATGCATCCATGTATTAGACTGATGATATACTGTATAAATATTGTGACTAAGGTACAAAAGAAATTACGTTAATGTTAGGACCTTTGCAATAATTATTTGGACTGCAAGTTCCTGGTTTGGGGTTTGAGATTTAAACAAGAAAGTAGTAAGTAACAAATGAATATGTCTGGCCATTGCCTAACATGTTTGTGCTAAATATTGGCAATCTGCAATTAGATAATATAACACCCTTTCCAAAGGAATTATCCAGTACTCTTGATAATTTACCTACTAAGAACAGTTAGGTGGCATCAGGAAACTAATTAAAACTACAGTACCAAACATGGAGAATGGCTGTTTGAAATCAATCATGTGTTATGTAGCACAATGTTGTATGTACTGAGACCAAATATTTCATAGCTCTCATCCTACTTCTTTGAAGTCCATAACACTCTATGTTTGTGAATTTTTCTATTATTATTAATGGCATTTGTATCTGCTAGTTCTCAACTCATCAATTATATTTCTTTTTTGTAACTCTATTTCCCACTTTTTTTAATGCTGCCCAATTAGCCCAAAGAAAAGTGTGAGTTATGACTGTGCAAAATATGCAGAGTAAAGGCTGCCACTTCCTACCAGGTGTGTTTTTTAAAGATGAAAGTGAGCTTATTGTGCACAATTGAAAAGTCAGATTTTTCCTCGATAAAGTTTTACTTTGTTGGCTGGCTTGCATTCTTTTAAATATCAGCAGAAAATCTGTGTTATATTTATAAACCAAAAAGAAATTTGGACATATTATACCTACATACAGGCATATGGTTGTATCAGGTGTAAGGCAGTAAGCATCCTTGGGCAGGCCAACAGTTTTTTGTAGGACCCACTCACCCTCAACACAAAGGAGTGTATTTAGAATTGCCAGTACAACCATAAAACATCCAGTGAATTTTTATATTAATAAACACCTGCTATTAAAGCATTATTTTGTGCTAGCTACAGACATTTGAATTAATTTTATTTCACACAGCTGTACCTCTCATTCCACTACAGAGGAATATATCAATTAGAAGCTCTGCACATTTATCTGATATTGTAAACTTCCTGAAGGAGCATCATCTTTCTCTCAGCTTGACAAAAGCAGACCTCCTTGTTAGCCCAGCTTGTCTGTCTATTAAACACCTGTCACACACGTGTGAATAGGAGGGAGCTGTATGGACCAAGTGAGGATAATTCATCACCAGGCCAGGAGGTGGCGGGGTGTGCTAACCTTTCTTCTGTTGTCTCTGCAGATAAAAAACAGGAAAACCTGTCTGATCCAACTCTGAAGACATCACTTCTGGTTCTGGCACACAGAAACATGACACTTCCGGTCCTGGCACCCAGAAACACTACACTTCCGGTTTCCGAAGCCCAGAAACACGGCACTTCTGGTTCCGGCACACCAGAAGCATGCCACTTCCTATTCCGGTGCCCAGAAGCACGTCACTTCTGGTCGAAACCCCAGAAGCACATTGCTTCCTGGTTCACTACACCACTTCCTGTCTGGACATATAACACTAGAATTAGCAAAGCCTACGAAAAAACTCGTAAACCCGGCACACCTTAAATCCATTCGCACCTCTCTGTCAGAGTCTTTTGTGTTGTAAATGTGTTGATAAGCACAAGCAGCAAGCAGGCTACTATCCCATCCTCGAACTGCCTTGTTTATCTGGGAGTGAGGTACCGGGAGCTGCATAGCGTAAATAATATATCATTATTTGGAATACATACATTTCATGTGTGTTCCGTGTATACAAATATTTATGTAAGTGTAGCAAGACAGAAATGCTGAACACATACCTAAAAGACAAAGTTTTTTCATGTTTTAGTACTAACAACAAAATTTTGACATGAAGTTTATAATGTGTGAAGACTGAAGTCCAAATATCAAATAAGCACTTTTACAAAAGGTACAAGTATAACAAAACAAGTGCACTTTTATTCAAGACTATAACCGAAGAAAAAGAAATCAAGTACTTTGGTGTCATGACTACTTTGGTAGTACAGCAGTAAGAACTGCTGATTCATAATCAACAGGTCATGGGTTCGAGACTTGCCACGTCACAAAATAAACATTTTGAGTAGTGAGCTGCTCTTATTGTTACTATTATACAATAAAAACATACATTTAATTTGAGTCTGTAACAGCCACTGTAAATGTATGGTACTTGTAAAGGTTAGCGTTGTACTTCCTGTATAAGTGCAAACAGTTCTACCGGAAGCACTTGATGGACTGATTGAGTGTGTTTATAGCTCTTGGGATGAAACTGTTTTTGAAACCACAAGAATCCTATAGGACTGTGCGCATTGCTAAGGCAGCGTGTGAAGAGAAGGACCTGAAACAGTGCAAGGCCTGAAAATTAAGAAAAAGAAAATTAAGGTTTCTTTTTTTTTTACTTCTATCACCTATTTTGACACTAGCTTTCCCCTAAATAAGAAGTTTTCAGGAAGCATAAGCTAAAATGCAGCAAACATATACGGTAACTAAGAAGAAAGCAAATGACTCCAATAAAAAATTCAATTTATTGAGCAGTGAAACTCTAAGCAGCCACTATCCAAGAAGTGCAGTCTCTTTACAGACTCATTTTGGAAAATAACCAGCTTAGTTTGGGTCTTTAGTTTCTTTTCAGGTTGCTCTGTTTTGTTTTTCATCTACAAGGCATATTCATGTGGTTTCCAGTGTAATTTGTTGCAACCTGAAATTGAACCAGAGGGTCTGTACCAGCCCTCACTAGTTGCTGGTCTACTCTTTGGCTGGTGTTGTGTAACATACCACTGTTGACTCATGATTTTTGCTACACATCGAGCTGGCAGTGTTTCAAAGCACGAAATCTGCTACAACCACTTTCACTATAATTAGGTTTGTATTAGGAAAGTACTCATTTTTGTGGGCTTCTGTAGAGGAGTATACCTGTTTGTTACTTCAGTCTTTTTGAAACACTGTGTTTCTTTACTCCTTCTTTGACTACCTGATCCAAAGTTTGGTCTGTTTTGTTTATAGTCTTCTTGCTGTTGTCTTTAATTCAGATGGGTATTTCAGAGATTGGTCTTCCTGCGACTCATGAAATTCTCTAAGTTTCTGTAGGTGCTTTTCAACTGCACAGACATACTGTAGCAGTCAGGTTTACTGTTTTCAAAGAATTTTTCCCAACTTAGTAGGATCTTGAATAACAATCCACACATTACATCACGTTGCAGGTTATATGCTTAAGAACCATCTTTTTGTAGTCTCTTTTTATGGTTTGTTCATTAATCTTTTATTTCAGCATTAGATTTTTATTGAAAACGGTAGAGGCGTTGGAGTCTTTTATGCTTTTTTATAAACAAACAAACAAACAAAAAAAAACAACTAGCTGTTTCTCTGCAACTCCATAAATACTTTGTTAGTGCTCCAGTGCTAAATTATGCCAATTAGGAAGCAATTAATCCAACTTAGCCGGTGAAGCTGGAAAAAAAAGAACCTTTTCATATGCCCCTAAATTAACCTGCCTCTGTCCTTAATAAAAGATGAATGTTACTTCATCTCCCAGATGCTCTCTGCTGGTAAAAATACTTGATGTACACTACAATAAAAAAGAAAATCAGGATCTTATTTTGTTGAAGTGGTTTGTGCTCTTTGTTCATTGTACAGAGTTGATCTGGGTGTCTAATATAGAGTTAACTGTCTCAAAGAGAGTGTTTCAAACAACAAAGGTATCAATATCTATTTGATTAAATCTGGATATTATTTTGGGACTATATTTCATGTTTTAGTAATATTTAACGCAGTATTTTTTCATCATGTATCGGCGCCTGTCGATCTGCATGAAACATGTTTATTTTTCAAGGAAATTTGCTGTGACAGTTCAGTTTAGGTCTCTCGAATACAGCATGCTGTAAAAATTTTTACATTTAAAAACTCCCATTTAAAAAGTGTTGCTGAATTTTCAGAATTGTCTGTCTTATTTAATCACATAGTGCATTGCACCAAACAATTGGCTCAGAGGAACCACCACACCTTACCCTAACAGAACTATAAGTGTACGAAGCAAGCCTTTCATACTGCCATTACTTAAAATGACTTTGTGACTTGGCTGACCATCTGCCTCACAGGAAAATCAATGAGGTCACTGGGTGGGTATCCTTCTCTCAATTGGTGTTTCATCAGATTTAAGGCTCACGACACAGAGAAGGTTTTAACAGAATGTATGACGTCTTACAGGCACCCTCCTCCCTTCCTGATGACAGAGGCCCAGCAAATTCTATATCTCCCTTAGTTTTATTAAAATAACCTAAAAACAATATTATAAAGTAATGAAATAATACAACCAATAAACCAACCAACGCACTTATTTCCTGTACGAGCCTGTTCTACCAACCTCAGAGGTAAACTCCAGTCCGAATCACACAAAACAGGTTCTTCCTACAACATTGTCTCAGCAACCTCTGAGTTGGATTCAGATTGGAGTTGTGCCGGACTCGCTCATATTATTTGAAATTGTGTTACTAGTTCCGCCCAAAAACTTATAATAAATAAAATCCTAAAACATACCGTTAAATGACCATAACACCCTAAATTATACGAACTGTTAAAATAAATAAATAAAAACAGAGAAGCATTCAGTGTAGCCTTGATTATGATTCATTTGCTTGTGAAAGAAGCTTTTATCACTTGTAAACTTTGTACATTTCCCTCTTGTTCTCATCCAAAACAGCTCTTGACAGCAAAACAAATCCCCTGTTCAGGTTATTGCAGTTGCACACAAGTGGGATGTCACAGTCACATATGCGGCTTGTGCAAATCTCCATAAAAGCAACTCCTTTCTGCTGCAGCTTCAAGTTTGTTGTTACCTTAAAAATGAAAATGCAAGCAAAGAAAACAAACTCAATTAACCTATCTAGAAATAAATGAAAGAGGACAACCCATAAGGTTGGCTGTGTTGTTAATAACCCATAATAATTCATCACAGTCAGCACTGTTTCAGTCAACAATTTTAGCTTGAGATCTCAACTTAGATTTAAACTCTCCTTCAGGCTCTGTTTAAGAAATATCAGCTAAAATCAGCCTTACATCCTCCAAACCCAATAATTAACAATAGTACACCAATTGATGTAATGGTGTCTATAAAAGTCATTTCATCCATTACAAGCTTAGTTAGACTTGTTTTTAACTACATTCCACGACATTGTAAAATGCTAAGAAAAAGCCTTGTATTTTATGTTCTCTACTAGTATATGACTTTACACTCTATTCTCATTATTATTTTTGAATATCACTCATTGTTACAAAAATATTTAAATGACAATAATATGATGTGTGTATTTTGATGAACTAAATAAAATAAAAAATGATTAAACCTTCAAAACAGTTATCTAAGTTCTTGAGCACACTCATATACTACACTATATGTATATTTTCTAACTTATTTATACAGGTGGCGCAGTGGGAAGTGCTGCTGCCTCGCAGTTAGGAGACCCGGGTTAGCTTCCCGGGTCCTCCTTGTGTGGAGTTTACATGTTTTCCCTGTGTCTGCATGGGTCTCCTCCGGGTGCTCCGGTTTCCTCCTACAGTCCAAAGATATGCAGGTTAGGTGCATTGGCGATTCTGACTTGTCCCTAGTGTGTGCTTGGTTTGTGGGTGTGTGTGTGCACGCCCTGCAGTGGGCTGGCATGCTGCCCGGGGTTTATTTCCTGCCTTGCGCCCTGTGTTGGCTGGGATTGGCTCCAGCAGACACATGTGACCCTGTAGTTAGGATGCAGCGGGTTGGATGATGGATAGATTTATACTAGTTTTATTCTATGTTTCTTTAGGGATAGGTGGTGAACTGACATTCTGCAAGCAAAATAAATAAATCAGCGTGTAAAACAGAGTGTATCTGGGCCGCCTATAAATGAAAATCTGGGCTTGCTACAGACATTTAATTTTTCTATACTATCATAGAACTTTGTAATTTAAATTATCTATGATGACAACCCCATCCTCAATGATTTTTTAATCCTCTAGTCTTTTATGCTGCTGATGATAAAGGGGTGCACATTTGTATCTGAAATTAAAAACAATAAAATCTATTAAGTGCATAATTTGAAGGGGATCTGCTTAGCTATTCAATAAAATAAAGCAGCCTTTATTTCAAATCTTTTTTTTCTACCCCAACACCAATCTTATATCTAAACACTTCTGCATGTGCTAAATGCTTTCTAGTAAGTTGTTTACTGGGAATAAAAAAGTGGTAGTGCTGCTGCTTTGCAGTAAGGAGACTGGGGAAGACTGTGGGTTCGCTTCCCAGTTCCTCCCTGTGTGGATAGCGCTTTGAGTACTGAGAAAAGCGCTATATAAATGTAATGAATTATTATTTATTATTATTAAATACAGTGAGGGAAGGACTGATAATACCAAAAAGGGGAAACATAACATTGTTTTATTTGTATTTTGTACTGTAATGCTTTGCTATCCAAAAACTCTTAATTAAGAGTTAAAAATAATGAAATCACTTTTTTGTTTCTGCCTAGTAGTCAATCCATATTTATAAATTACATTAATAATTCAGTTTGTAATTAATCAAAAATAAAACAAAAGGGATTGACAGATCCTTGTGACAAGAACAGAGGGGGCAATCTTCTGGTGACCCAAAATGCAACAAATGAACCCAAGAGAAAAGAAATGTAGAAATAAAGAACCACAAGAAATAAAAAATCCATCCATCCATCCATCCTCTTCCGCTTATCCGAGGTCGGGTCGCGGGGGCAGCAGTTTGAGCAGAGATGCCCAGACTTCCCTCTCCCCGGCCACTTCTTCTAGCTCTTCTGGGGGAATCCCAAGGTGTTCCCAGGCCAGCCAGGAGACATAGTCCCTCCAGCGTGTCCTGGGTCTTCCCCGGGGCCTCCTCCCGGTTGGACGTGCCCGGAACACCTCACCAGGGAGGCGTCCAGGAGGCATCCTGATCAGATGCCCGAGCCACCTCATCTGACTCCTCTCGATGCGGAGGAGCAGCGGCTCTACTCTGAGCCCCTCCCGGATGACTGAGCTTCTCACCCTATCTTTAAGGGAGAGCCCAGACACCCTGCGGAGAAAACTCATTTCAGCCACTTGTATTCACGATCTCGTTCTTTCGGTCACTACCCATAGCTCATGACCATAGATGAGGGTAGGAACATAGATTGACTGGTAAATTGAGAGCTTTGCCTTATGGCTCAGCTCCTTTTTCACCACGACAGACCGATGCAGAGCCCGCATCGCTGCGGACGCCGCACCGTTCTGCCTGTCGATCTCACGCTCCATTCTTCCCTTACTCGTGAACAAGACCCCGAGATACTTGAACTCCTCCACTTAGGGCAGGATCTCGCTCCCAAACCTGAGAGGGCACTCCACCCTTTTCCGGCTGAGGACCATGGTCTCGGATTTGGAGGTGCTGACTCCCATCCCAGCCGCTTCACACTCAGCTGCGAACCGATCCAGAGAGAGCTGAAGATCACGGCCTGATGAAGCAAACAGGACAACATCATCTGCAAAAAGCAGTGACCCAATCCTGAGTCCACCAAGCCGGACCCCCTCAACACCCTGGCTGCGCCTAGAAATTCTGTCCATAAAAGTTATGAACAGAATCGGTGACAAAGGGCAGCCCTGGCGGAGTCCAACTCTCACTGGAAACGGGTTCGACTTACTGCCGGCAATGCGGACCAAGCTCTGACACCGATCGTACAGGGACCGAACAGCTCTTATCAGGGGGTCCGGTACCCCATACTCTCGGAGCACCCCCCACAGGATTCCCCGAGGGACACGGTCGAACGCCTTTTCCAAGTCCACAAAACACATGTAGACTGGTTGGGCGAACTCCCATGCACCCTCCAGGACCCTGCTAAGGGTGTAGAGCTGGTCCACTGTTCCGCGACCAGGACGAAAACCACACTGTTCCTCCTGAATCTGAGGTTCGACTATCCGACGGACCCTCCTCTCCAGAACCCCCGAATAGACTTTTCCAGGGAGGCTGAGGAGTGTGATCCCTCTGTAGTTGGAACACACCCTCTGGTCCCCCTTCTTAAAGAGGGGGACGACCAACCCAGTCTGCCAATCCAGAGGCACTGTCCCCGATGTCCATGCGATGTTGCAGAGACGTGTCAACCAAGACAGCCCTACAACATCCAGAGTCTTGAGGAACTCCGGGCGTATCTCATTCACCCCCAGGGCCCTGCCACCAAGGAGTTTTTTGACCACCTCGGTGACCTCAGTCCCAGAGGTGGGGGAGCCCACCTCCAACTCCCCAGGCTCTCCTTTTGTAATTGGAAGGCATGTTAGTGGGACTGAGGAGGTCTTCGAAGTACTCCCCCCACCGACCCACAACGTCCCAAGTCGAGGTCAGTAGCGCACCATCCCCACCATACACAGTGTTGACACTGCACTGCTTTCCCCTCCTGAGGCGCCGAACAGTGGACCAGAATCTCCTCGAAGCCGTCCGAAAGTCGTTCTCCATGGCCTCCCCAAACTCCTCCCATGCCCGAGTTTTTGCCTCAACAACCACCGAAGCCACATTCCGCTTGGCCGTAAGACATCGACCACCTTACGGCCACAGCTCCGGTCAGCCGCCTCAACAATAGAGGCACGGAACATGGCCCATTCGGACTCAATGTCCCCCACCTCCCTCGGGACATAGTCGAAGTTCTGCTGGAGGTGGGAGTTGAAGCTACTTCTGACAGGGGGCTCTGCCAGACGTTCCCAGCAGACCCTCACAACACGTTTGGGCCTACCAGGCCTGACCGGCATCCTCCCCCACCATCGGAGCCAACTCACCACCAGGTGGTGATCAGTTGACAGCTCCGCCCCTCTCTTCACCCGAGTGTCCAGGACATGTGGCCGCAAGTCCAACGACACGACCACAAAGTCGATCATCGAACTGAGGCCTAGGGTGTCCTGGTGCCAAGTGCACATATGAACACCCCTATGCTTGAACATGGTGTTCGTTATGGACAATCCATGACAAGCACAGAAGTCCAATAACAAAACACCACTCGGGTTCAGATCGGGGGGGCCATTCCTCCCAATCACGCCCTTCCAGGTCTCACTGTCATTGCCCACGTGAGCATTGAAGTCTCCCAGCAGTACGAGGGAGTCCCCAGAAGGTGTGCCCTCCAGCACCCCCTCCAGGGACTCCAAAAAGGGTGGGTACTCCGAACTGCTGTTCGGTGCATACGCACAAACAACAGTTAGGACCCGTCCCCCCACCCGAAGGCGGAGGGAGGCTACCCTCTCGTCCACCGGGGTAAACCCCAATGTATAGGCTCCAAGTCGGGGGGCAATAAGTATGCCCACACCCGCTCGGCATCTCTCACCGGGGGCAACTCCAGAGTGGCAGAGAGTCTAGCCCCTCTGATGGAGATTGGTTCCAGAGTCCAAGCTGTGCGTCAAGGTGAGCCCGACTATATCTAGCCGGAATCTCTCAACCTCGCGCACAAGCTCAGGCTCCTTCCCCTTCAGAGAGGTGATATTCCACTTCCCAAGAGCCAGCTTCTGTAGCCGAGGATCGGACCGCCAAGGTCACCAGCCTTCGGCTACTACCCAACTCACACTGCACCCGACCTCCTTGGCCCCTCCCATAGGTGGTGAGCCCATGGGAAGGAAATAAAAAAATCACAACTACAAATTACAAATTCTGTAGCCTCTGATGGCCCAACTATACAGTGCCTAACCCTCTCTAAAATGTGGAGTGTCTATTGCATTTACCCCAGGCTTATTGTGTACCTCTTCTTGCTCACTATTTCCTTCATCTTTCTTCTGATGCCTGTCTTCCTCCTATCAGCTGTACTATTGCCAACCCTGATCCATTCAGCTTCAAGTACATCTTTCTGGAGGCCAAACTGAGATTTTAAACCTGGAGGATAAGGAGGAGGAAAAATGCCAATTAAAAGGGCTAAAGGAAAGGACTGGGAGATTAAATGGGTTCAAGGATATCAGATAATATGTCAGAATCGGGAAGACTTAATTTTTGAGATGATTTTGAAGGTCAAGTATTTACTTAAAAATAAAACTGTCTAAACTCAAAACTTTTAAGAAAAATCATACACATGCCACAGAGCAGACCTGTATACCTTTCAGACTAACATCATGTACCATACACTTTGGCTGTCCCATAGTAGCAACAAGGGTAGCATACTGTATATAAACAAATGGTTCCTGACGGTGGCCTCCTTGAGAATCAAAGTGACAGCATATACTGTAATAAACAAAACAAGTTTTGGCACATTCTAAATTTTAACAAAATAAAATTGAAAGTGGAAATTATGCATATAATTACAAAAACAGATTCAAAATATTTTTTTTCTTTAGCATTTTTTTTGCCTCTTAATTTATTCACAAGTTAGGAAATCTTGAGCCATCCAAACAAAGTGACAATCAATTACAAAGCAAGAAATGTTAGAAATTTATTGTTTTAATTTGTCTAGAAAGATGCATTTTGGAAGAGAGAGAAATTAAACCTCCAATGAACAGAGCATAAAGAACACAATAGAAAACATAAATATAAGTGAACACACTTATGATCTGAAACAGAGGCAATAGTAAAAAAAATATTTGTAATTAATTAAGGAAGTAACTGGGACATACAAATGTAGCCAAATTTAGAATGGGGTTATCAAAAGGAGACTATTAATCAATAGATTCTGCAAGGGGCAACAGCATCAGTTAATGCCACTTCCAGAGAATGTTAGAACAAAACATTTTCTTTGTATTTGAATGTTAGAATGACACACCTCACCTCATGTGACATCTTGCGCATCTCAGAAGGACAATATGAATGCTGATCCCATATAAAATCCATATCCTGGTTACCAGTCCTATAATAATATAATAATGGAGATCTCCTTTCTTTACCAGCAAGATCATTCTTAGAAGAAGGTAGTTTTCCTACTTTGCCACAGAAATGCAAAGCAATTTTAGTAAGAATTAATAATAATTCTTTGCATTTATATAGCGCTTTTCTCACTACTCAAAGCGCTCAGCAATTGCAGGTGAAGGGCCTTGCTCAAGAGCCCAACAGAGCAGAGTCTCTTTTGGGATGTACGGGATTCGAACTGGCAATCTTCTGATTGCCAGTGCAGATCCCTAGCCTCAGAGCCACCACTCCACCTTATAATTATATTATAAAAATATTAAACTTTTATAATTATTATTGTATTTTTATAAGCGCTTTGAGACTATATTCAGTGAAGAGTGATACAAAAGAATAAACCAAATTGAATCCTCTCGCTCAAATAATAAATTTAATTCTAGGTAACTATCTTGAGTCAAAGCAAAATTCATTTTACTTGCAACAGTATATTTGAAATGTTTCTGATCTTCAAACTAAGTTACAGACAAATGCACGAAAAGTAATACCCAAACAATGATAAATTACCATGCAAGAAAAGAGACTTCTAAAAGTGAGATTCAAGAGTAAGATAGGCTTATTATAATTTAAGTCCTATTATCATTTTAAGTTCCAGTAGCTACTGGATAGGATTTGTAGCAAAAGTTGCCTGACCATCAAAAATTTGGATTGTAAGATCGTATATCTCCTAAATTCAACTCTCATTTAACTAATACTGACGCTAGTCTACTCTGTTGAAACAATAATATTACCCAATACAGAAAAACCAACAGAATCCTTGTCAAGTTACATTAAACCTTTTAAAATTGATTCTATGCCCAAATAATAAATATTATAATAATATATAGAACAGTATATAGGTTGTATGCATGCACATACTCTGATAAACTAATGTCCTTTCCAAGGTTAGTTCCTGTCTAGCACCTGGTCCTGCCATGATATACTTAGGATCTTCATAGAACTGACATGAAAAGATGGTATAATAAATGGATGGATTTTTAAAAGTAGATTAATGGACCATGGAAATGTATTTTTTATGTAAATGAAAAATATATGTTTTAATTAAATATAAATAACTCTGTAGCTTGGGATAGAAGACTCAATTATTAAACATAGCAAAACATGATACTGTATGTGCCATAACTGATCTGTGTCACCTTTCTATGAGCAGTACAAAAATTGTTTTTGGAATTAAGGGTCCCTTGACAAAAATGAGTATACTACTGAGGGGAAAGGTTCCTTCAACTTATGTTTCTTCATATACATGAGTTCTGATAGGTTGATAGAAAGTGAATTTTGAGAACTATAGTCTCCAGTCAATATAAATATATGTTTCGACATGAAGAAGAGAAGGCCAGAGAAAGCAAACAAAAAAAGCCACTTGATTACATGGCAATGAGCAAAAAACAGGTGGTGGCTGTATGGAGTGGTGTCGGGGACTTTTGCTTTTTACAAATTGTGCACAAAAACAGCTAGAACCAAAATAAATGTTGCTTATCTTTACCCACTCTCCATTTTCTTGTTCTGCTTTATTCCGTTTAGGAAAGATGGAGCAGGAACAAGCAAAAGGCATTCTGGAAAGCCTTCATGCCATTACATGACTTAAAACATTGCATGTTTTAAGTTTCCACTTTAAATAATTATTTTTAGCAGCTTGACACTCTGTTCATTTTCCTTGTGGATAAAACCATTTGGATAATTTCAGTCTGAAGTTACAATAAGAACAAGGTACACTACTGTATATATCAAGATATTGTAAGTAAATAATTTTCTAACCTACTCAGTCCTGAACATGGTCACAGGAGCCTAGCCCAGCTAGCATAGGGCGCAAGGAAGGAACAAACCCTGGACATTGCAGGGCAAACACATACAAAAACCACAAGCTATTGCCAATTTAGGATTGCAAATTCACGTAACCTGCATGTCTTTGGACAGTGGGTTGAAACTGGAGCATCCAGAGGAAACCCAGGTAGACATGGCGAGAACATGCAAGCTCCAAGTAGGGAGCAGCCGGGATGCAAACCCTGGTCTTCTTACTGCGAGGCAGCAGCACTATCACTGCACTACATTGCTGGCAAGTCAAGTCAAGATGGGGAGCATGCACTGGTACAGTGCGTTGCTGCACCCACTACACAACGAAACAGCTCGGGAGCCAGGTTGGCAACCCCCCAGACAGACACGCGGTCCCACCCTCCGGAAATGACCCTCTATTTGCCGCCGCAGCCAGGTATTACGTGGGTGACCCCTTGGCCTGGTCCAGCCACTTGGGTCCCAACAACGAGGATCTTACAAGCTGGATCACTGTCTGAGAAACGCGCCACATGGCCGTAGTGCCGTAACTGACGCTCCCTCACAATGCAGGTAATGTGCCTCATTCAGGACTCCATGAGCAACCGCTCATTCGACACAAAGTCAAACCAACGGTACCCAAGGATTTTCCAGAGAGACACAGTACCAAAGGAGTCCAGTCTTCATCTCAGGTCACTGGATAGCGTCCATGTCTCACAACCATATAGTAAGACAGGAAGCACCAGGACTCTAAACACTTGGACCTTCGTCCTTTTGCATAGATATTGGGAGCATCACACACCCCTTTCCAGCAACCTCATGACCCCCCATGCTCTCCCAATCCATCTACTGACTTCATAGGAAGAGTCACCAGAGACATGAATGTCACTGCCAAGGTAAGTAAACCTCTCGACAAGGTCGACAATCTCTCCACAGACACACACACTGCTGATGGCTGTGCCCAAGAGGTCATTAAAGGCCTTGATCTTGGTTTTTATCCAGTACACTCACAAGCCCAGACTCTCAGACTTGAACAGAGTAGGAGCCAAGAACACACCCCTGATGAACCCCAGAATCAACGGGGAAAAACACAGAGGTTCTGCCTCCACTCTGCACAGCACCTACAGTACCAGTGTATAGGCTTGCCATGACACCCAGCAACCTCAAGGGGATCCCGCAAACCCTCAGGATGTCCCACAGGGCAGCTCAATCAACTGAGTCAAATGCTTTATGAAAATCAACAAAGGCTGCAAAGAAACTCTACCGATATTCGCATTTGTGCTCCATGAGAACCCTCAGTGCCAGGATGCGGTCGATGGTAGACTTCTTAGGCGTAAAACCAGGCTGTTCCGGTCGCTGGTAGGTGAACAAGTGATCACGGATCCTATTGAGGACGGACCCTAGCAAGGACAGTGCTGGCCATCAGAATATTTTTTTGTACTTAAAGACTACAGTATTTTAACTGTTAAAGATTTATTTTATGTTTGAACACATAACTAAAAAGTGACTTACAAAGGAAAGAAGTTTATAACACAACTCAATTAAGCTTACAGGACAAATACTTACACTAATAAAATGAAATGAAAATGAATTTGCATTACAATGTTTTGCTTTTTTTCATCTATAAATAATGATACATGAATGTTCACCAGTGCCAGAGATCATCATTTTATAATTGCAATGCCATTTTAACTGTTTTTGAATCCATTAGGATTTAAAAAATGTAACCAATAAAAGTCTTTCCTATTTTTGTCTAGGGTGACATGATGGTGTAATGGTTGATTCTACTACCTCAGAGCCCCAGTAAACCATCTGAAACAGACAAGTCTAGTAATTCTGTGAATTGTGCAATTTTTCTTCTCTGCTTCATTGATTGCACATCATATATACCTACATATTGGGCTCATTAGAAACTCTAAATTAGCCAGTATAAGTAAGATGCATCACAAAATCCTGATTAATCATCTAAAACACATTGTATGTTTTGAATATCTTTATTCAACGGTGAAAAGCAAATGATTGATTACTTAGCTGAAGAGTCAAACAGATATGTCATTTCTGGAAAATATGTTCTTCAACAAATTCATATTTTTAAGCAATAAATGTGCTCAGAACATTTAAAAATGTCTTCAGAAAATATAAATTGTAATGCATATACTGCAATATGACATCCACAGGTAGAGTTAATTTAAATCACAGAATGTAAAAATACACTTCTTTTGGAGGTGAAAAATATTTAAATGTAGGAAACAAGCTTTGTATGAAATATAAAATGAACATTTTTTTTAGAAGTGGGCTTCAATAAATTCAGTTATCCATCTACTTTAAACCCATTTAATGCAGTTCAAGTTCACTGTTGCAGGGAGCTTATCTGAAAAGCACTAGATATATCAAGCTGGGATGACAGATCAACACACAGCAGCATCACATCTGTTAATATTCTGACCAATTTAGAGATAGTAGTTAACCTAAACTGCATGTGTGTTTGCGATATGAGAAGAAAACAAGAATACCCGGGGAAACATCAATGCAAATAAAGAGAATGTACAAACTCCAGACAGATTGAACGAGCTCCACCAATTTACAGGTAGCAGCTTATGCTAAATATTGAAAGCATGGGATAGTTTTCACATAAAACTTTACTAACATTCTTAAGATCAGTTGTTTTGCATAGGCAAGTAATAAGTGTAGCAAAAACATCCTCCAAAAAACACCCCAGGGTGCTCCCTCGAACCCTTACATGCAAGTATCAGATTAGTAATTTCTAATTAGTTAATATTAAGTTTGCTGCAGAACATTAATGTCAGTATAATTTTGTTATTTTTAATAACAGATTTTTATTGGACATCCCTTTTTTGTGTATTGCTTCCTTTTAATATTACTAGTTTAAAGTTTATTCCGGCGTTTGCTTAAAAAATTGTAATTGTAGATGCAGAGCTTATTGAGCACATTATTTCCTAATAGCTGGAATATTTAAAAATTATTTTTTGCAAGTAATCACAAATGTGATTCATTTTTCAGCATTTACTTTTTATGCAGCATCTTTATTGCTTGGTCCCCTTCACATAGTCTCTCCAACATATTTTGTTTATTTTTTGTTTGTAAGTTCATTATTCTTCTGCGTTCCTTTGTTTCTGTGACAGTTTTGTGGATTGTCTGTCTGCAGTAAATACCATCAGATACAATGAGACCAGTACAAATTTAGTCATACTGAAGACTCACCAGCCCCTGAGGTGCTGTAGGTGACGGTGTATTTACTTGCACTATATTATTGTGCTGTCTGTAAACTGATATACAGTACATTAATTAGTAACAACTGATCATTCTAAAACAGCAATGGACTCAAGAAAACACCAGCAAAGGTGATAGTGGATCATGAGATTGGAACATAATTGTGTGACAGGCTTAGGCCAAAACTGAGTGATCAGAAATCTTTCATCAATGTTCTGAAATGCTGGCCAAAATCAAAAGTCATAATTTATTGGCAGAAATTTGAAACCTTAGAATGAAGTCCACAATCTTGGACAACCTGGAATTGCATGATGCTGACATTTACACTGATGCAATAGTAACATCACTCATTACACACTTGATGGTTTCCACACAACCTGGTTAGTAACTGTTAACAATAGACTACAAAATAGGAGCACCCATAGAAAAGAAAATGGTGGAATACAACAACAAAAAATAAGACGTGAAAAGTTTTAACTAATTCAGAATGAAACCTGTTGTGATGTGAAATTTTGCAAGTTGATAAATATTTTGTATGTCTTTATTTGTAACTTGGACAAAGCAATGTAATATTAGTGTTACATTATTGATAATAACATCAATGATTTGATGGTTTAAGAACCCCTTCCCCCTTTAGGGTGATTTTACGACAGGGTTGGGGGGAAGTGCCTCAAACAAGTTTGGTAAATGTTTCTCTGCTAAAGTCTCTCTCTCAAACTCCACAGGAAAGCCAGGCTGCCTAACTGCCAAGCTTTACCTTAACATATGGTTTGGAGGGCAGGTGTGAAGGTGTTCTATGCCCCCATTGGTCTGAAGTATGGCAGTTTGGAACTGGCTTGTATCAAAATCCTTTAAGTACCATGACACCCTATTGGCTCTAGGGGTTGGACAGAAAACCTATAAATGTGCTTGCTTTACCTCACCCTCTCTCTCTCTTACCAAACTGATGAAAGACCATCTCACACCATGAACTGAAAAGGACAATACAATGAAGAGTACAGCTCAGCAGTCATATTGAGACAGGCATGCGGCCTGTTCTGAAGAAAGCTGATCACAAATGAACTACAGACATTTTTAAGTAACTAACAAGTCTGTGTGCCGCCTGAAACTACACATCAACATTTATCAGGTTGTATGGTTGCCAATATTCAAATATACTTTGCATATTGTTATTATTTATGAATATTATCAATAATACATTGTTTAAATTGTAGCTTACTGTAACTCCTGCTTGTCGTTTACTACACCTAATTGCCTGAGGTTATAGATGTAGAAGGGAAGGTGGGGAGAAGTTATATGGTACAATACCTTATAAACAGTGGCAAGTCTGTGAGATTTGAGGCATTTTGACAAAGGCTACACATTAATAATGCAAAAGGGGAAAAGTAGAGCAATATATTACTCTACCAAGACAAAACAAAACCTATTATAAAAATCTGTTTATAAAAATGAATGGCAGCAATTGCCCATAGGAAAAAAAAAAACTTAAAATAGAATAATGACACATGAAAAGAAACAAGGAATAGTAAAAAATGAAATAAAAACAGAATTTAATCGTAAGCTTGATAAATTACAAGCACACATATTTCCTTTGGAAAAGCTCCCTGTGCAAACAATAATGTGTAGTATATCTATGAATGTTTATCATAATTTATATGAATTTTAATTTACTGTAAATAAGAAATAGTTTTTAATCCAGTGCAAAGGCAACATAATTTGACAAATAGACATCCCGAGATGACCCTCTTGGAAGTTCCATTAGTCTTCTGGTAACTGCTCCTTGCTCATCAAATTAGTTCATTATATAAGTGAGATATTTTCATGGGGACAACCCACTTTCTGCAAGTTTCACAAGGGGTACAACTTTTCTTCTCAACTGAAACCAGTACAGTAAGATATTCATGGGGAGTCCCCTCCTGGGGCCTCATTTATAAAGCTTGCATGCGCAACTTTCCACATAAATGTCGGGATTTATAAAAGCAAACTTGATAGGGAAATAGGTGTATATTTATGGCTACTGTGACCCATTCGTATTCAAGATTTTGAAGAAACTGGGAAATAAAAACACCCTTTGTCAAGTAGGGAAATGCAACCAAATAAGCTAAATGACAACTCGCCCACATAATAATAATTACCACCAAACTGTCGTTTGTGTTGACATGCCAAAAATATTACACCTCAAAAGTGATGAATATTATATACAGACTGTATTTTCATTCTCTTTTAAAACGGCAAATGCTGCATACTTGTACTGAAAACGTTTGTGGTTATTCATCTGTTTATATTGGGTACCTGTTGTCACTTTATAGGGAACTGGCTGACAGGTCAGGAATACCTCAGCTAAGCTTCACTCCATTATGCCCTCTATACTGAAGGCCATTAACCAACTGGCAAAGTGCTGCATCCACCTTTCGTACGATGAGGGTGCACATACATAAAACATAACATGTTTTTGCCAACATAAAAAGGTAATTTGCGGAAGTGTCTAGTTTTCCTAATGTAATCAAAGCAAACTCGTCAAATTCATCTATTTTGAGGCCCAGTAGCTTTGACAAATGTGATGGTTGGCTTATTGGTAAGTTAACTGACTGAACTCAGTTTTTCATAAAGCCTGTACTATTCACTGTAATAGCAATCATGTCATTACATGTGCAAGGTAATGGCATGTAAACGCTGTGATGCTGACGCATTACCCCTTACCCTGGCCACCAAAATGCACAGGAGAGGCAGTATAGTGCCATGCATGACCTTGTACTCTCAAGTTATGGAGCACTTCCAGATGCTTTTGAATGCAGGTGGCAGTGTCTCAATCCATCACATGTCAGGCTGCTCTACCTGCCAATAAAGTTCTGAAGCATCACGATTGCATATGTATGAGGGTGATTTACATGCTCCATATATGGATGTTTTTGGGTGGTATTCCATTTAAGCACATAAGGTGACATTGATTTACTGTATTGGGGTAAATTGCATATAAAAGTACCTATACCAGGTTTTATAAATATAATTTTTCTTGGTGCATGCATTTTCCAGTTATTTTGCCATACGTATATTTTCAAGCTCAAATCCGCACAAAAATTTTATAAATGAGGCCCCTACAAATCAGTTGTTTAAACTTGTAATGTATACCTTAAATACAGTAGATAAAGACTGTATGCACACATATTTTGCACAGCACTGCTTTATCCTACTAAAGAAAAATGCCACTTATTTTCAAATTTCTTGTTGAAAAATGAAAAGTTGTATTTATATAAATTTAGCTATTATAGATTTAATGATTACAAAAGTCTTCTGATTTACAAGTATAAGCAGTATACAATATATTAATATCTGATTACAAGAGTTGCTTGCGTCAAATGGAAGAGAATTTGTCTGAGCCACTTAATGAAAAGTATGAAATATTTGGAGCACATAATTTTGATCAGCATTAGCAGTAAATGTTTTAGTAGGTGGCACTAATAAGTTCATATTCTACTTCCACTTTTCTTTGAAGTAGAAAATGAAAACTACTCCACTAGAGCTCTTTCATTACAGTAATGACCCTAATAATAATGGGCTGGAAATGATAATCTAATTGTGCCTCTAAATCCTTGATTGTTAATTTTAAACTGTAGCACTTACAGAAGAAGGAAATAATTTGCTGTATTGGCATTATAGGGTCATTTTCGGATATTTTTTTTCCATGTTTGGGGTTATTACAGTAGTGCAAAGAAGAATATTCTAGTATTAGATATTACTGAAAATACTGGCACATAAGCAGGATATCTTATTAATTTTTTCAAGCAATGTTCTGGAGTGCCCTACAATAAATTAATAATATAGTCAAGGTTAATGAAAATGACATGCCTGCGCAAGGAAACACAAGTATGAAATTATCACTGAATTTCAAGGGCCGTCTCTACTGTATATGCTGTATTTACAGAGTGTTAGTAACAATGAATACAGACTTATTTCTTCTAAATTGTAAATTAATTTTCATAGAAAAACATATTCGCCTTAATGTTCAACTGATGTGTATTTAATGCTCCTGTCATTTTCTAGGCCTTCAAAAACAAACCATTTAATTGGAATTCACAGAACAAATAATGTAGATTTTTAAAATAATTATTGAACATTTCAAAAAAGTATATCAAAATAATTTAGCCCTTATTGTTTAAAATAAACAGATATTTTAAAGAGCCACTTGAGTCTAGCCAAATCGGTAGCATTAGCTGTACAATTATAAATTGCTCAAAATGATTAAAGGAACACTTTGAAAACACATCAGAACTCTTTAATATCTTAAAATTGCTGAAGATTATTTTAAGCTTAAAGACTGTTAATGATTATATTTTCGGCAGATAGTATTTAGAATTCAGCTGCAATAGATATCTCTTTGTTTTAATTCTATAACGCCGCTGCGGGGTGGGGTTTGTTTTGTTTTGGACGTGCTATGTTTCTTCGTATGTCAGAGGACCGGGACATTGTGAAGTGGGATCAAGCCTCATGTGGGGAGGCAAAATGGGGGGGGGGGGGGGGATAAAGGAGGGAGAGAAGGAGAGCAGGCTATATCTAATCTATTCTTCTAATCCCTATAACTATAAGTATCAATGCAACAATAGGCTAAAATGCAATACGTCATGGGGAATCTTAAAACTAAGATTAAAACTGCCTCATTACCAGTTAAGACTATAAAATGACATTAAAAACTTAGAATCAAGGTCTCCATGATGGGACAGTTAACTTTATGAGCTAGAATGTTAAAGGCCTGAATCACGAATTAAAGAGAAAGAAAGTATGCTCTCACCTAACAGGCTTAAACACTAAAATAGTATTTTTACAGGAGACCCACTTACTAAGCAAGGATCAGTTCAGACTACAAAAAGACTGGACTGGCCAAATGTTCCATTCTAGCTTTATATAAAGAAAACTAGAGGGGTGGGAATTCTCATACACAGAACAGTTCCATTTGTAGCATCAGATGTAGTATCGGACTCTGAAGGAAGATATGTGATGGTCATGGGCAACTTATATAACAGTAAAATGATTTTGATAAATGTTTATGCACCAATGTCGATGATAAGGAGTTCATGCAAAATCTATTTGCATCCATTCCCAATGTGAACACTCATAAAATTATAATGGCAGGGGACTTTAATTGTGTTTTCAATCCACTTTTAGATAGGACTCCTGTGACAGGGGGGACGATATCTAATACTGCAAAGACAATTACACAGTTTTTAAATGATCACAACTTATCAGACCCCTGGAGGTTTCTTAACCCAATCTCAAGAACATATTCGTTCTACTCACCAGTGGATTATAGCTACTCAAGAATTGATTATTTTTTTATAGATAATAATTTCCTGCCTACAATTAAATCATGCAAATATGACACAATTGTTATCTCTGACCATGCCCCTCTAGTCTTGGAGCTAAAATCATTAAGCCCCTCACACTCACCTCGCAGATGGCGCCTTAACCCTCTTCTATTGGCAGACGAGAACTGCACAGAATTTATATCCAAACAAATCAGCTTCTTCCTAGAGACAAACACGCCCACAGAGGTTTCTGCAGGAACACTCTGGGAAACTCTAAAGGCCTACTTAAGAGGACAGATTATTTCATTTCTTTCCCACAGAAATAAATTAGAAACAAAGAAAGTGTGCAGAGCTAAGAAGCGAAATTACTAGAATAGATGAAGAACAAGCCAGGCGTCCAAGTGAAGCTCTCCACAGGAAAAGGCAGGCCCTGCATACAGAACTTAACATCTTAACAACAAAAGAAACTGAACAACTTATTTATAAGTCTAGACATCATTACTATGAACACGGAGAAAAAGCTAATAAGCTTTTAGCTCAACAAATTCACAAACAAGAAGTTCGCAATGCAATTCCAGTAATCACCAACACGAATGGAGAAGAAATTATTGACCATAAAAATATAATGCACGCATTTAGAGATTATTATAAATCCTTATTTTCTACTGAGCTCAAAGAAGACAACACACAATCTAATGCATTTCTGGATACATTACAGACACCACAAATAGATGCTTTAAGTGCTGAGGAACTGGATAAACCTCTAACGCTAACAGAATTACGAGATGCTATAAAGTCACTTCAAAACGGGAAATCTGCAGGCCCTGATGGTTACCCCGTAGAATTTTATAAGAAATTCTCCACTCAGCCAGCTCCCCTCTTATTGGCAACATTTACAGAAGCTAGAGACAACCAAATACTACTTCAAACATTTCGTCAAGCATTAATCACTGTCTTTCCTAAACAAAATAAGGACTTGTTACAATGTGCATCATACAGACCAATTTCACTCCTGAATAATGATGTTAAGATACTCTCAAAAATTCCAGTCAGAAGGATGGAGAAAGTGCTGCCCTCGGTAATATCACAGGATCAAACTGGATTTATTAAAGGCCGACATCTATCTTCCAATCTCCGACGCTTGTTTAATGTTATATATTCACCAGCAAAATCAAACACCCCAGAGATATTATTATCATTAGACGCAGAAAAATTATTTGATATGATTGAATGGAACTACCTTTTCACTGCATTGGAGAAATTTGGGTTTGGCCCGAATATTTGCACATGGATCAAACTACTGTATACCAATCCAGAAGCTTCAGTTTGTATTAATAACATTTGCTCAGACTACTTTAAGCTAGAACGTGGTACCAGACAAGGATGTCCCTTGTCGCCACTGCTGTTTGCAATCGCCATTGAACCACTGGCGGTTCACTGTCGAAATTCTTATCAGATAAAGGGGATTTGTCAGAGAAGGACTGGAACAGAAAATTTCTCTATATGCAGATGATATGGTTTTATATATTTCAGACCCAGAAAACACTGTCCCCGCAGTTTTAACAGCACTAACAGAATTTCAAAAGATATCTGGCCTTAAAATTAATCTGAATAAAAGTATACTCTTTCCAGTGAATTCACAAGCATATAATATTAGATTGGACACCCTAACTTTTACCATAGCAGATCAGTTTAAATACCTAGGGGTAAATATCACAAGTAAACATAAAGCTCTTTATCAACAAAATGTTGCCGTCTGTATGGAAAACATTAAGCAAGACTTGCATAGATGGTCAACCCTTCATCTCACTTTAGCCGGAAGAATTAACATTGTTAAGATAAATATCCTTCCTAAACTTCTTTTTTTATTTCAAAATATTCCAATATATATCAATAAATCATTTTTTAAACAGTTAGATTCAACAATAACCTCATTCATTTGGAACTCAAAACACCCACGTATCCGAAGAGCAACCCTACAAAGACCTCAGGCAGAAGGTGGCATGGCTTTACCTAATTTTCAGTTTTATTACTGGGCAGCAAACATACAAGCCATAAAAACCTGGACACAAATAAATGAACATACACAGGCTTGGTCTGCAATAGAAGTAAAATCCTGTAGTACTTCTTTATATCTCCCTGCTCTGCTCTCCAATAAATGCAAGTTATCGCAAATATACTAATAACCCAATTGTGCTTTACTCACTCAGGATATGGAACCAACTTAGAAAGCATTTTAAGATGGAAAATCTTTTATCTGTGGCACCTCTGCAAGAGAACCACCTCTTTCAACCCTCACAAACATATCCAGTTTATAATACCTGGAAAAGTTTTGGGATTAAAATGCTCAGAGATCTATAGACAACATATTTGCATCTTTTGAACAATTACGTTCAAAATTCAACCTCCCAGCTACACATTTCTTTCACTATCTTCAAATTAGAAATTTCGTTAAACAGAAATTGCCCAATTTCCCCCACCTCGCACCCTCCACAATGCTGGAAAAAATACTGCTCAATTTCGAGGAATTAAACACCATTTCCACATTATATAAAATCCTATTAGAGTCCCTACCTTTCAAAGATCCAAGAGGACATTGGGAAGAAGATCTCTTAATCAATATATCAGAAAAAGAGTGGAAGGTAGCAAAGCAGAGAATTCACTCGAGCTCCATATGCGAAAAACATAGAATTATTCAACTAAAAATTATATATCAAGCCCATCTGTCTCACTTAAAACTGTCCAAAATGTTTCCAGGGCAAGATCCAACCTGCGAACGCTGCAACCAAGCTCCTGCCTCACTGGGCCACATGTTCTGGGCCTGCACCAAACTAACATCATTTTGGACCAACATTTTTAAGTGCCTTTCAGAGAGCCTTGGTATCACAATTCCTCCTAACCCATTAACAGCTGTGTTCGGTGTTCTTCCAGACGAACTTGAAGTGGAGAAGGACAAGCAAACGGTATTTGTCTTCACTACACTTTTGGCAAGCAGACTTATTCTATTAAATTGGAAGAATCCTAACTCTCCTCTGATAAGTCAGTGGGAAACCGATGTTTTATAGATAGATAGATAGATAGATAGATACTTTATTAATCCCAGGGGGAAATTCACATACTCCAGCAGCAAAAAATATTAAATTAAAGAGTAATAAAAAATGCAGGTAAAAAACAGACAATAACTTGAATAATGTTCAACGTTTACCCCCTCTGGTGGAATTGAAGAGTCGCATAGTTTGGGGGAGGAATGATCTTCTCAGTCTGTCAGTGGAGCAGGACAGTGACAGCAGTCTGTCACTAAAACTGCTCCTCTGTCTGGAGATGACTGTTTAATGGATGTAGTGGATTCTCCATAATTATTATATTATATATTATTTGAAATTGGAAAAAATCAAATTCTCAGTTAGAGGATCTGTACAAAATTTTTTCAAAACCTGGCAGGATCTAATCAATATTATTTTAGAATAAGAGAAATAACTATTATCGCATTTAATTCCCTTCTCCATCTCTTATTTACCTATATATTTATTTCTCCCTTTCTTTTATTTATTATTGCCTTATTAAAAAGCCCTAAGCAATTCTCCTTTGGCTTAGCTCTCCTTCTCAGGGGTGGGGTTTGATTTGTCTTCAATTTTGTTTGGTTATAAATTGATCTATTTGTATGGAATGATTACAATAAAAATTAATAAATAAAATAAAAAAAAGATCTCAATGGGAAAAAAATCATGCTGGATATCTATACTGATATGGACTGGGTAATGTGTTAGGAACGAAAGGATGCCACATCGTTTGATGGAAATGAAAATTATCAATCTACAGAGGGCTGAATTCAAACACCACGAAAATCAAAGTGAAAAAATGATGTGGCAAGCTAGTCCATTTTGCCAAAATTTCATTCAATCATACTCAGTAGTTTGTATGGCCCACAGATGCTTGTATACATGCTTGACAATGTCGAGGTGGGCAAACTCCTAATGAGACGACAGATGGTGTCCTGGAGGATCTCCTCCCAGACCTGGACCAGGGCATCACTGAGCTCCTGGACAGTCTGAGGTGCAACCTGGTGGCATCGGATGGTCTGAAACATAATGTTCCAGAGGTGTTCTATTGGATTAGGTCAGGCGAGCATAGGGGCCAGTCAATGGTATCAATTACTTCATCCTCCAGGAACTGCCTGCATACTCTTGCCACATTAGGCCGGGCATTATCGTGGACCAGGAGGAACCCAGGACCCACTGCACCAACATAGAGTCTGAAAATGGGTCCAAGGATTTCATCCCGATACCTTCATGGTAGTTAAGGTGCCGTTGTCTAGCCTGTAGAGGTCTGTGCGTCACTCTATGGATATGCCTCCCAAGACCATCACTGATCCACCACCAAACCGTTCATGCTGAACGATGTTGCAAACAGCATAACATTCTCCACAGATTCTCCAGACCCTTTCACGTCTGTCACATGTGCTCAGGGTGAACCTGCTCTCATCTGTGAAAAGCACAGGGTGCCAGTGGTGGACCTGCCAATTCTGGTATTCTATGGCAAATGCCAATTGAGTTCCATGATGCCGGGCAGTGAGCACAGGGCCCACCAGAGGACATTGGGCCCTCAGGCCACCCTCATGAAATCTGTTTCTGATTGTTTGGTCAGAGACATTCACACCAATGGCCTGCTGGAGGTCATTTTGTAGAGCTCTGGCAGTGCTCATCCTGTTCCTCCTTGCCCAAAGGAGCAGATACCGGTCCTGCTGATGGGTTAAGGACCTTCTACGGCCTTGTCCAGTTCTCCTAGAGTAACTGCCTGTCTCCTGGAATCTCCTCCATGCCCTTGAGCCTCTGCTGGGAGACACAGGAAACCTTCTGGCAATGACACATATTGATGTGTCATCCTGGAGAATCTGTACTACCCTTGCAACCTCTGTAGGGTCCAGGTATCGCCTCATGCTACCAGTAGTGACACTGACTGTAGCTAAATGCAAAACTAGTAAAAAAAGTCAGAAAAGATGAGGAGGGAAAAATGTCAGTGGTCTCCAAATGTAAAACCATTCCTGTTTTGGGGGCCGTCTCATTGTTGCCCCTCTAGTGCACCTGTTGTTAATTTCATTAACACCAAAGCAGCTGAAACTGATTAACAACCCCCTCTGATACTTAACTGACCACATCAATATCCCAGAAGTTTAATTGACTTAATGCTATACTCTGATTAAAAAGAACATGATATTTCCAAAATACACACACTAAAAGATTTAAAAGAAGATGTTCACACATTTTTCATTCACAATTTATTAATAGAATTACTTAAGCATTATTTATACAGTACCAGGCTTAGTTTAGTCAAATGGCAAAATTGTCAATACTGCAGTATAACTAACTAGACAAGAGTCAGTCCCTCAGCAACAGTGGCACCCTACTTTCTGAATTTTACCTCCATACTATAAAGTTAATACTGTACATCTGCATGGTGTACATCCCTCCAAAACCTCCAGTGAAGGTAATGTCAAATCACCAAAAAGTTAGGCAGAAATGGGGCTATTGTCAAATATCGTGGGAGACAAAATGCAATATTTAATCAGAATGGTGCGTTATAGTAATAGAAAAGTTATACTTTATAGCATTTCTTTATTGTTACTTACATATTTTCTGTCAATCATCTTTATATTGCTTTTACAGTGCCTTCCCATCCTTAGAATCCAAGGCCATATACTCAATTTGAATGGGACATAACCAAAGACTTTGCAAAGATTGAGTATATGCATCAATCACAACTGAAACTACTTATTCACTTAAAGACTACTACAGGGCTGGCTCAAGGGTATATGGCGCCCCTAGGCCACATCGCTTAATGGCACCTGCTCTGAGAAATTTGGCTCTTTAAAATAAATTTACAAACAATATTGCAGTGGAACCAAATCACTGGTGGTCCCCCTGAAAGTAAATTAGTACTATATGGCTTCTAAGACCAGGGAGTGGGCAGTCTGTCCCTTGGAGACTGGAGCACATTAATACTAGTATATGATATTGAACAGTGGGGATGGGGGTGCTTCCTGTAAAGTGCAACGAGATACACTGACATTCAATCGAAGAGCAGAGGGAGGGAGCTTGGATATGCTTTGACATGGACCAATACCTACTCAACCTTAGCCTAGAGTCTACTCTGGACTACTATGTAACTTCATAAATGATACTTGCTTTATTGATGTAATCTTCAGTTTACATTCACTTAATCGCCTTCTTTATTTATAATTTCCCATTAAATTCCCTATTTTGGTAAAACCACTGACGTTTTACTAATACTCCAGTTTTTCTTGCTGTTCCATGATGATCTGCCACACCCTAGGTACAGCACATAGTTTTTGCAAATGGCTATTGAAATTCAGACTTAATCTGTAATGCAATCATTCAAGTGAATGAAACAAACAATATTGCCATTCAACTTTTGCAAACAGTAAAGGTACAGAATCCCCACCCAAACTCTCCTACACCCTCTATTTCAGAGTCTGCCAGCGGAAGCCAGTCTACTGCTGCAGAACAAAAAGAAAAGCTCATGGTGAGCAGCTGTTCCATTTTCACGCCCTACTCTATCCTACTCTATTTGTGTACAGCACCAGTCTTTGGTCATCCAGATGCTGGAGTGTAAGAGGCACCTTCTGCTAAGCCACTTCCAAATCCAACATCAAAATGGGCACCTGGCAAGGTTGTTGGCACTGCAGGTCCAGCCTTTTTTATTACATTGTGTCTTATTCTTATAAAGTTAGTATATCATAAATGTAAACAAGAACAGAATCTCCTAATAAACATCAAAAATATTATATGTACTTGATATTTATAATGCCTGATTTGCTACTTAGTAAAAATCACTGATTTTCTTGTTTGATCTAAGAAAGGTGAGACAAGTGGTGTACTTTAATTTCATAGTACTCTGTTATATAAGCTTGGGGGAAGCATCATAATGAAAGTAGGGCAGATATTCAGGACAGGTAAGATTAAGCCCAGGGAAGATTAAATTGATTTACATAATAACACATTTGCTTTAATATGTGATAATAATTGCAAATACTTTAGGAACAAACACCTTAATGCATTTAAATTAGCCTGCAGTATAAACCACAGTCAAAAATGTTAAATGTTATTCAAAAAGAAAGCACTTTACAAGTAACAGTAACAGTTTAGTTTAGGTAGTGCAAAAATGCATCTATTAATCATTTCTTATAATGTAACAAGACATTAACATACACTTTTGTGGATCTTCATAACACTTACAAAGAATCAATTAAGTGTTTATTCATCTATGAAATGTTACCTACTAATAAAACTACACTTTGTACTGGTCTGAGATGGCTGAACTGACATACATTTTTCTTGATGTTACCTATTTAGTATAAGACCAATTAATCCTTCATATTAAGTAATTTTCCATCATGTCAGTATGTCACACTGCACACAGATGAATAACCTATCTACTGATGTTTTATAAGTGTTATGAAGACCAAAACAAGTGATTGTTATGGTCTTGTTACAGAAGTGTTAATGAGTAATAAATGTATTCTTGCAGTACCTAAAGTGTTACCCAACTAACAAATGTAACGTTTTTCTAGCCTATGACAGACGTTGTGTTTATTTACACTTAGATAACCTCTAGCACACCTTTTTCCGAAGATAGGAATTGAGTCAGCCTACTGTAACAATCTTTTCCAGGGTTCAAGCACCATGTTGTATCATTTTGGATGTTTTAAAAGGAGATGCCACAAACAGCTACAGAGTTGTTTTTGGACTGGAGACAGGAAGAGTGCGGAAAGAACAAATTGACAACAGAGAAAGTGAGTGAGTGCAATCAATATGTGTGAATATGAGTACAGTAAGGTGGAGTAGAAGAAAAACAGATAAGCTTTAGAAACAGGTACATACCAGATGGAATGTTCACATCTGTTTTCTTAGTGAAAGGAAGTGAAGGAGCTGCTTGAAATTAGAACATTAGAACACTCTAGACGCGAACAGGCCATTCAGCCCAATAAAGCTCGCCAGTCCTATCCACTTATTTTTTTCAATAAAACATCAAGTCGAGTTTTAAAAAAATTAAACTAATGTCTTAGTGTCTACCACATTACTTGGGAGCTTATTCCAAATGTCTATCGTTCTTTGCGTAAAGAAAAACTTCCTAATGTTTGTGCGAAATTTATGCTTAACAAGTTTCCAACTGTGTCCCTGCGTTCTTGATGAACTCATTTTAAAATAACAGTCTCAATCCACTGTACTAATTCCCTTTATAATCTTAAACACTTCAATCATGTCACCTCTTAATCTTCTTTTGTTTAAACTGTTTAGGCTCAGCTCTTTTAATCTTTCCTCATATTTCAATCCCTGTAGCCCTGGAATCAGCCTAGTCGCTCTTCTCTGGAACTTTTCTAGTGCTGCTTTGTCCTTTTTGTAGCCTGGAGACCAAAACTGCACACAGTACTCAAGATGAGGCCTCACCAGTGCATTATAAAGGTTGAGCATAACCTCCTTGGACCTGGACTCCACACATCGTGTTATATAACCTATGATTCTGTTAGCCTTCTTAATGGCTTCTGAACACTGTCGGGAAGTCGATAGCTTAGAGTCCACTATGACTCCTAAATCCTTCTCATAAGGTGTACTCTTGATTTTCCAATCGCCCATTGTGTATTCAAACCTAACATTTTTACTTCCTATGTGTAATACTTTACATTTACTGACATTAAATTTCATCTGCCACAAATCTGCTCAAGCCTGTATGCTATCCAAGTCCTTCAGTAATGATAAAACGGATTACAAATTATCTGCTAATCCACCTATCTTGGTATCATCTGCAAACTTAACCAGCTTGTTACTTATATTCCTATCTAAATCATTTATATATATTAAAAATAACAGCGGCCCTAGCACTGACCCCTGTGGAACACCACTCTTAACATCAGCCAATTCTGAAGAGGTTCCTCGCACCATCACCCTCTGCTTCCTGTGTCTGAGCCAATTCTGCACCCATCTAAAAACATCACCCTGAACTACCACTTTTTTTAATTTGATGCCCAACCTCTCAATTAATAAAATCTTAAAAATTCCACAATAGAGTATGTCCTGAACTGTCACTGTTTCCCACCTCTGGGTTTGATACAGCTTATACATCATGCAAAACAAATTAGGGGTTCTTCAGTCACTTTTCCAAAACTCATCTTCATGTTTTTGTCATTAAAGCAGATTTCTTTTTGTAAAAAATCTTCCACAAATCAGACACCTGATACTCAGGAATTGTAAAGCAATCTAATTACTAGTTCCTCGTACAAAGCTGAACAAGCTGTAAATGTTGTACAGTTTAGGGGTGTACCAGAGCACCAGCAGAAGTAAAAGGCAAAAACCAACTCTGTACAAAACATCCCCTTAAATGATATGTAGTATTTAAATTGTTTATTAAAAATACTGAAAGAATGTTTTCTAGAGTTGGAAGTAATTCTATAGCAGTTCCAGTGTCTTTTTTGCTTACAGCCAGTAAGTATATTAAACTAAATATAGGTTCCAAGAATGTCACAATCCTGAACAGAAAAGGCAAGGTCTGTGAAATATGCACAGAAAACATTTTGTTCTGTTTATATCCCCAGAAAAGAATTTTAGTAAACATTAGAATACTGTACTGCACTCTATTCTGTTGGTAGTGTACCCTGCAAGCTTCAGGTGAGTTGCACTACTATTCATTACGAGAAGTGCTATGAAGAATAAATATAAAATTTCAGTATATTAACATACCAGCAACAAATGGACACTTTTTTTTTTTGATTGTGGGATAGCTTTATACCTGCATGGCATTGTTTAAGAATACTTTTCCACATAGTCTGCTTAAAAAAATAATCACTCACTTAAAAACCATAATAATCAAAAAAGCAAATACCAATATACTGTATCTTATTTGTGTTGAGATGAAGTTTCAATGAGTCCCATATAATACTTTATAATAACAGAATATTAAATCCTTCCAGTATGTGTGTGAAAGGCAAGGACTACGAACATGTTATGTTTTTATATGCTAAACATACTACTCTGCAGAGAGCAAATTCAATCAAAATATTGGATCAAAGTAAATAATATTAGTAATAAATAATAGTACATTTATTTATGTAACTCTTTTCTCAAAGTCCCACACAACTCTTCAAAATGCAATAGCAATGAAAGCACAGACACAAGACCCCATGAATAACACTGAATACAAAGTAATATCAAACATTAAACATCAACTAATAGATAAATACAGTACAAGAAAGACAAAGTTCTGAATTAGAATAGGAATAAGTAAACAAATCAAAGAAAGCCAAGACCAAAATCACAATATATGTAAGCTTACATTTAGAAATATAAATGTACTAATGACAATTAAGAATGATGAATGGGATAACGCTGTGTTTTATTATTACTTTTGCAAGTAACATGTGAAGTACATCGGCTATTCAATGACTATTCTTTTGATTTCAGTTCAGATCTAACAATTCCAGTCAAACCACTGCTGTACTAAACATGGAAGCAAATGAATCACATTTTTTAAAACATTCTTAACCACACACAATCCTGAATGAGATTGGATCCTTGACTGAATTATGTATATATTACATCAGTAGAAAAGGTAAGTATGTGTGGAGATTAACCAGGATACCCAAACATTTAAACATTACTTACTAGTCATGCTACATACACACACACAAACACATATACAGGGTGAGCCAAAAAGAAGTATCACGTTTTAAACATTTATTCTACAAAAACACTACAAGGTAAAATAAATTTCATTATGACACAAGAAAGGGTATACAAAATAGATTTTTTCACTGTGTTTTTAAAAAATTATGTCTTCAAGGTGGTGTCCATCATTAGTGATACACTTTTCGAGATGATTTCTGAACGCTCGCATGACTTGTTCGGCCATTTCAAGAGGAATAGCGACAATTTTGTGGCAAATAGCTTCCTTGAGGGCTTCAAGGTTTTGAGGTTTGTGTGCGTATACCTTCGACTTGAGATAGCCCCACAAGAAGGAATCGCACAGAGCGAGATCAGGCGAACATGAAGGCCACCTGACATCGCCGTGCAGGGAGATCAGCATCTCCGGAAACATCTCCTGCAAAACTTGCTTGGATATCCGCACCGTATGAGCTGTTGCTTCTTCCTGTTGAAACCAGGCCTCCACCACATACATTTCTTCCAGTTGGGCTGAAAAAGTTCTCTAGCATTTCAATTTAACGTTCTGAAATGATGGTGGGTGACCGTTGCACCCCACTCCTTAAAAAAGTAAGGGTCTGCAATGCCAAATTCTGAAATGGCACACCAAAGTGTGACACGCTTACTGTGCAAGGGGTCTCTGATGAAGTTCATGAGGGTCCCGCTCCTGACGTGCACCCCTATGAAGAAGAAGATATGTTTGCATTCTTTTGATTGAGAGACAGAACTGTCATCTTTGTCTTGGCAAGGAGCATGTTTAAACTTTTGAAAGAGACATATGTTCGTTTGCAGTGTTTTTTTAATAAAGTTCCTGTCTCTAAAATCTCCTGTGTTTCTGTGCAAATCTGTGACCCATGCGTGACAAGTGGTACCAGGTGTGGTTGCACAGATGAACGCCGAGGAGTTGTTTCAATTTGCCCAAAATGTTCAGCTTCCTCACGACCCAGAGGATGATCCGCCTCCTGCTAATCCTAAGGATCTGCTGTCAAAGATGGGTCCTTCCAATGAACCAGAGATGTTCATTTTAGTTTTTGAGCATGTGGCGACTTTGATGCGCTGGGACAAACAAAACTGGGCTGTTATCATCACCCCCTTTTTGTCTGGGGATGCCTTGCTTGCTTTATGGAATGTGCCTGCCAATAAACTCGGCGATTAGGTTGTTTTGCGTAAAACTATGTGCTTTTTGTCTAAAGATTTTGCACTTCGTGATTGGAGACTGGACATGGATGGTCCCATTCGTGCGCAGATACATGATTTGATTCATAAAGTTCACTGCTGGTTTTAAGGAGAACAGATCGAACGTGTTGTGGAAAAGGTTGCCATGAATATAGTGCTGGCAGGGATTCCTGCAGTTCTCTGAGATTCATTTCTTCGTCATGATGTTGAGTCATTGACAATCTTGACCAAACGTTTGGAAGGTTCTCAGGCTGCTTGGAGAAAAGCGGTGGATTTGCTGCTCCTTATGCTAATTTTCAGCCTCAGAGGGCTCGCCCAGGGAATGCCCATTGCCTTGAACGACGGTTAGAGCATCAACAGGCTTTAAGACCTGAAAATCAAGTTTCTTCAGGAAGGCTTCCGGGGGATCCAGTTGTTGATGTAGTGCCCACATCTGGGGAGGCAGAAGGTCGTGGATGTTGCCATGGATATTTCGGCAGTGGAGCTGAACTAAGATGTTTCCGGTGTGATCAACGTGGCCACTTGGTGAGAGAATGTCACCTATCCCATGCTCAATTGATGGAAACTGGGTTGGCCGAGGTATGTTGCTTCCGTGTTCCTTATTCTTCAGTTAAAAGGGATGGCTTAATGATCTTGGTGAAGTTGGGGAGGCCGCGAGATCTCGGCATTATTGGACTCAGGAAGTGACCTTTGTGTTGTCAGACGGGACTGTCTTGACAACAAGTACCTTTGTAACACTGAAACTGTAAACATATATTGTGTACATGGAGATGTTAAGGACTATCAGATATTGCTCCTTCCACTTTAAAGTTGGGTCTGCCGTTTCAGACTCCTGCCCCTGGCCCTTGCTGATCGGCAGGAAGAAAGCCCTTTTTCCTAGACTCATGACCGAATGTCGGGCGCCAGTAATCGAGCCCACTGTCAAGCTAAATGAGGGGGAAGAAGAAGAAGAACTGGCGGCTGTTGGGGAAGATCTCGAGCCCCGATTAGACACTAAACCCGATGTCTCCAGCGAGGCCGGGGAAGACACCCCCAATTTCTCAGAGCGGCTGGCTGGCCCATCTACAACTGAACAACACCTGTCCTTGTTGGCTGATTGCTTTGTTTCTCTCTCCACCAGACATCCTATGCTCCTGTTGCGGGTCCCGCTCCCATTGTGCTCCCCTATGATGTTTGCCTATTCTTTTAAACGAGAACTAACTGCATACTGAGCTCATTTTACTTCTGAAAGAGACATGTTTGTTTGAAGTGTTTGAAAAAGGTTCCTGTCTCTACAATCTCCTGTGTTTCTGTGCAATTCTGTGACCCAAGTGTGACAAGTGGTACCAGAAGTGGTTGCACAGATGGATTCTCAAGACGATGTGAATGTTCTGGGTCTGGCTAGGGCCTCTACGCTTTGCCAATGGAAACTGGACCTGGATCGCCCTGTTCATGCTCAATTGCAGGAATTAATTCATCTCATTCACCACTGGTTTGAGGGGGACTCGATCGAGCAGATTGTGGAGAAAGTAGCCATTGATGTGGTACTAGCGGTGATTCCTGAAGTTCTCCGGGACGAGTTTTGTCATCATCATGTTGACTTGTTCTTCACCTTCGACAAACAATTGGAAGGCTCCCAGGCTGCTTGGAGACAGGATGGTGCATTTGCTTCGCCAGGGGCACACTCACAACCTGCCCGAGATCGTCACAATGAACAGCGGGCTCAGGGCCCTGAACACCCAGCTTCCCCAGAAAGACAATCCCGGGCTCCCGGTGTTGCTGATGTGACCACATCTGGAGAGGCTCCTGGTTGTGGATGCCGACGTGTGACTTTCCGTAGTGGTGCCGGGCGCAGATGTTTCCGGTGTGATCAGGTCGGACACCTACCAGAGAATGTCACACTTTGAGCTACATTATTGCACTTTGAGCTACATTATTTGTATGAAAATCCATCCATCCATTTTCCAACCCGCTGAATCCAAACACAGGGTCACGGGGGTCTGCTGGAGCCAATCCCAGCCAACACAGGGCACAAGGCAGGAACCAATCCTGGGCAGGGTGCCAACCCACCGCAGGATTGTATGAAAATATGTTATATAAATGAATGTTGTTGTTGTTGCCTCTCCCTTGCTCTGTCCTTGGAGTTCGGCTTAGCCAAGGTGTGTTGCTCCCATGTTCCTTCTACTTCACTGAAAAAGGACCGCTTAATGATCTCTGTAATGTTAGCGGGCCTCAAGATCCCTGCCTTGTTGGACTCGGGTAGTGACCTTTGTGTTGTCAGACGTGACTGCCTCAGCAGTACGTCCCTGTGTAGCACTGAGACTGTGAACATACGCCGTGTACATGGGGATGTTAAGGACTATGAGACTGCTGCTTCCTTTAAAATTTAAGGGTCGGAACTTTAAACTTTGGACTGCCATTTCGGATTCTTGCCCATGGCCCTTGCTGATCGGCAGGAGGAACACCCTATTCCCTAGGCTCTTTGCCGAGTTTGGGGCACCCGCCCTAGAGCCCTGTTATCATGAACGAAGGGGAGGAACTGGTGGCTGTCGGAGAAGGCCTCGAGGCCCAATTTGACATTGAACCCGATCTCTCCAGTGATACCAGGAGTGACTTCTCCAATTTCCTAGGGCGGCTGGCTAGCCCATCTACAACTTCTCAACTTCCAAATGCCTCTGAACACAAACCGAGCACTAGCGAGCAGACAGATTTTGTGCTCTTGCAGCATGCTGATAGTCATTAGATTTTGCATTTAAACAGGCTTGCTCCACTAGTGACTCTTATTACAAAGAGCGTGCCTCCGGGGGCTTGAAAACCCCACACTTTCTCGAGAAAGACGGCTGTCTTTTTAGAGTGATATCAGATCATTTAGTGGGGGAATTTATTGAACAATTAGTTGTACCTAAAGTACATAGGGACATTCTTTTGCAGTTAGCCCACTCTCACATCTTGGGTGGGCACCTGGGGGCTGATAAGACTAGAGATCGTTTATCAAACCTATTTTATTGGCTGAATATGGGAAAAGATGTTGAGCGATTCTGTACTTCATGTCCTGATTGCCAGATCGTCTCTGCTTATAAACCTCCTCGGGCTCCCCTTTCTCCTATGCCTATTTTGGAAGTCCCCTTTCAACGGGTGGGATTAGAAATTGTAAGCCCTCTTCCTAAGAGTAAAAATAGGTATCAATATATGCTTGTGTTGGTTGACTATGCAGCGCGATATCCGGAAGTAGCTGCTTTGAAAAAAGCCAATTCCTCCACTGTAGCCAAAGCTCTGTGCAAGATTATTACTCGTATTGGCATCCCTAGAAAAATTTTAACTGATCAGGGCACACCTTTTACTTCTCACGTGATTAAACAATTGTGTGACAGCCTTGCTATTAAGATATTAAGTACCACTGTTTACCATCCACAGACGAATGGTTTGACTGAATGATTTAACAAGACTTTAAAACAGATGATCAGGCGAGTTGCTCACGATGACCCGACGTCATGGGATTCTGTCCTGCCTTTTATTATGTTTGCGGTGCGGGAATTGCTACAGGCATTTACTGGCTGGAGTCCTTTCGAGTTGTTGTTTGGTAGGTGCCCGCGAGGCATTTTGAATGTTGTACATGAGGAATGGACAGGAATCGGGACAAAAGCTCACGGGCCGAGCCTTGCGGATCGGGTAATTTCGTTGCAAGATAGGATTTCTAAACTTTCTTTTATTGCTGTGGAGCATCAGCGACATGAGCAGGAAACCTAGAAACGTCTATACGATAGGTGCTGTAAGCTCCGTGAATTCAAACCTGGTGATTGTGTTCTGGTTCTATTTCCATCTGACCTGCACAAATTCCTAGCGAAATGGTAGGGCCCTGCCATTATTGAGGAGCGTATGGGGCCAGTGAATAACAAGGTTAGAATACCGGGCCGGCGTAAACCATTCCAGATTTTACATGTTAATCTCTTGAAGGAGTGGCATGACGCTTGGGTTTACGCTTCCTTGTCTGCTGTCTTTCAGACCGATGTTGCCATTGGTGATGATTTGACTGACTTGCAAAAGACAGAGTTGTTAACTTTGATTGAACGGAACACTGATGTTTTTTCAGACTTGCCAGGCGTGACTAACCTTGCAGAACATAAAATCACTACTGGACCCAGTGTTAGGGTGCAGATGCACCCATTTCGGATCCCGGAGGCGCGATGGAATATTGTGCATGAGGAAGTCAAACGGTGTAATTCGTGAAATTAAAAGTGATTGGTGCAGTCCGGTCGTATTACTCCCAAAACTATACAGTTCGGTTCGCTTCTGTATCGATTTCAGGTGCTTGAATAAGGTCTCTAAATTCGATGCTTATCCAATGCCCTGTGTTGACAAACTGTTGGAAAAATTGGGTCAGGTGACCTATATCTCCACGCTAGATCTCATGAAAGGTTACTGGCAGGTGCCTCTTGAGGCTGGCAGTTGTGAGAAAACAGCATTTGCGACTCCTGATGGACTTTATGAATTTACTAGACTCCAGTTTGGTCTTCATGGCACGCCTCTAACTTTCCAGTGTATGATGGGTCAGATCTTGCGTCCTCATTCCAAATATTCCGGGGCATACCTCAATTATGTTGTGATTTTCAGCAATGATTGGCAAACGCATTTAGAACGTCAGAAGGCTGTCCTTGAAAGCTTGAGACAGGCTGGCTTGACAGCTAACCCTAAGAAGTGTAAGTTGGGTATTTCTGAGACTCATTATTTGGGTTATTCAATGGGCAGGGGTTTACTCCGGCCAAATTTAGAATACTGGAAGAGATACTTGCTTACCCACGTCCAGAAACGCCGAAACAAGTTAGTGCTTTTCTGGGGCTTGCCGGTTATTATAGAAGATTCATCCCTGACTTTGCAAATAGAGCTGCTCCTCTTTCAGATCTTACTAGAGACAGAAAGAACTGCCATGTTTTATGGACAGAAGTATGTGAACGTTCCTTTTGTGATTTGAAAACTGCTTTGTCTTCTTTTCCGGTTTTGCGGAATCCCGATTTCTCTAAGATTTTGTTCTACAGACGGATGCAAATGCATTTCGTTTAAGCGCCGTCCTGTCTCAGGTTTTTGATGGGGAAGAGCATCCTAACACTTTTTTGAGTAGAAAATTATTCGACTATTGAGAAAGAATGTTTGGCGATTAAATGGGCTGTGAAAGCGATTTGTTATTACTTATGGGGTCGAAATTTCATACTAGTGACTGATCACGCTCCACTTCAATGGTTATACCGTCAGAAAAATATGAACTCTCGTCTTATGAGATGGTTTTGCAACCTTATAGTTTTACTGTCAAGACATCGACCTGGCTCTAAGCATGTTAATGCTGATCTCCTGTCATGCCTGTTTCAACGTGGTTTGGAGTGTCATTTAATTCATGAAAATGTGAATAAAGCTGATGGAGGGGGTGTGAGCAGGGGGGCTGAATGCACCGCTAGAAGACACAGACGCTCCTAAAAAAACCCCTCTTAAAAACGCTGATAGACTACCTTCACATTGCTCCCTTACTTGTTGGGCTTACTTGTGGCTGCTCTGTCGCGTGACATGTTTCACGTGCAGCAGTACACATACTTAAAAGCCTGAACAACACCTGTCCTTGTTGGCTGATTGCTTTGTTTCTCTCTCCCCTAGACATCCTCTGCTCCTGTTGCAGGTCCCTCTCCTGTTGTGCTCCCCTATGATGTTTGCCTATTCTTTTAAACAAGAACTAACTGCATACTGAACTCGTTTTACTTCTGAAAGAGATATGTTTGTTTGAATAAAGTTCCTGTCTCTACTATCTCCTGTGTTTCTGTGCAATTCTGTGACCCAAGCGTGATGATATATAAACATTCTTTGCAGTTCAGTTTAAACGTTGCCAATGTCTTATTATCCCCATTGCTATCAAACTGTAGTCTCTAAACTCCTACACTTTATATGCCATGCAGCATATATCAAACATGCTGGAACTCACTACATTTTAGTATTTCTAATTTGTAAGGCAGGTCTGTATCCTGTCTTGGGCTCACTGCTGCCAGGATAGGCTTTAATCCTCTGTGACTGTTTTTGGTATGTTAAATTTTTATGTTCTTAGTAAGATATTAAAAGCTCTGAAAAGTTATAATTTATTTTAATGCAAATTTATTTGGTGAAATTTCAGTGCTTTTAAGACACTTATTTCTACCATTACCAGCACATTGCATTCTTTTTCACTTGGTTTATTTGTAACTAATGACACACACCTAAACATAAGCCAATGAAAATGAGAACAAACTATAATGTTTATTTCCCATACCTGGTCTGATTAACCATGTTCATAATTCCACAACAGGCATTAGCAAGAGCTCAACTGTTGGACTGAATAGGAGCCACTAGATTGATGGATCAACCTATAATCTAGATATAAAGGGCTATATAGTTATGCTCAGAAGAGCAGAGGGTTTATTTTTTCCCTTTATTATATTTGTATTTGTCCTCAGGGTGAAACTGGAATACTATTTTGTATTTAAATATTTTCATGGGACACTAGCTACATACACTAATCTTACTGTACATAAGTACATCTTACTGGTCTGTAAACCTTGACATACACAAACCATTCACTGGGATAACAAATTCAATCAACCACCACCACAATAAGAGCTCATGCATGCTGTGTAAATTAAATTCACAAGTTCAATAACATAGTTTTAACCATAAATATTACAAAAAACAGTGGAAAAAGTAAAAACTATTTCTGCCATAGTATGCATGATGAAAATGTGGTGCAGCATATTATTAAATAAGGGTCAGAGTGTGTGTAATTGCCCAATTTACCGCTGTCTCCATACAGTGAGGCTGATGACACAATGTAATTACAAACCCAAACAAATCCAGTTTTGTATTAAGGCCACACACAGGCATGACAGAAAAAATCAGTTTAAACTTTAAACTGTCAAAAGTTATGGTAGCAGACCACTTTTCTCTGCATGCCAGTTGATCAGCGACTCTGTGTTGAGAGAATACAATAACTGAAATGCCCGTTTAGACACCTTTTATATTTACTAAGCAACAAAATTATCTACACAAAGGTACAAAGGTCTGCTTATTATCCTCATAGGTGTTAAGTTTCAGCCAGCGTCAAAGGTCCCTGTCTTTTTAATATTTGCTTTGTTAATTTTTTATGATAACATTGTTGAACATTTAGCTTTTCTTTATCTAAGTATCTTTGTATATGTGCCATATGTTTTGTGTGTGGTTCCCCTTAGTACTATGAGGCTGAGGAAAATCCACAGCCCTTGACATTTATAAAATGCACTGGTATTGATGAGTTTTGCTGGATTTTTGTTTATTCTGCATTTTTATGAATTTTCTCAATTTTAACTTTTTTGCACGGTTGTTTCAACGATTCTTTGGATTCTGTTTGATACAGAATTGCCCATGTCTCCTGCTGTATCCGTTGTCCTGATTACTTAGTATTTTTATTTGTAAAAAAATGTCATTTGCCCTTTTTACCAGTTGGGCTTTGACAATCAACCTAATGGCCATAATGGATATATTTTGGGACTTTTGTGCTTTGGAACCTCAAGTTCACAATGAAATAAAATTGAAAATGTTCCCTTTGTAGCACTTCAGTAAAAATCTCTCAACTCAGTGAATGGTTATTTCTAAGACTATGGCGTCACCCTGAAAAAATGTTTGTCTCTGAGTGTTCACCTTCAGATTTATAACTTATTTCAAGGATAAACTGTTCGAAGAAATAAATTTAGGAATACACCAGAACTTTTTTTAGTTAACTAAAAAGCTCATAGTCAAAATTATTAAATGAATCCTTAGACTAGAACAGTAGAAACACATTAGAAATAATGCAAAATAAGTAAGAGCACTATTTTCATACTGAAGGAATACTAGAAATTAAGAATTACTGAAATGTTGATTAAAAACACTATGCCATTTGAACATGAGTTGTCATTTGAACATATGTTTTTTTTTTTATCTTGCCTGTGTTGTGTTGCAGTGCAGCAATCTATTAGCCAGCAAAAGCACTGTGAAGAAGCTGTCTGTTGGTACGATTCTGCCTCTGTCCAGAAATGGCTCCATAAGCTTTATGACCACAGACTCGGAAAGTCATTGCCCTTGGGTTGTAACTCAAATCACAGTTCTCAACAAAACTATGGCAGATGTCCGAAGCCGCAGCAAACCTGTCGTTTTTCACACATTCTGCACGGGTGTCTTTGTTGTCAAAACGCAAATGCCGCATGATAGTCTGATAGGTGTCATGTAACATTGCTGCTCTTGTGAAAAGAATGGAGATACACACCATCAACTCCGAGTGGGAGGGGCACGTTCATTGTACCACGTGAATGTCACTGACAGAATAAAACTGAATAATAAAAAAAAACTCTAACTTTTATGAGTAGTCAAAATTTACACCAGGTGTTACAGACTCATATCAAATGTATGTTTTTATTTTATTATAGTAAAAATAATAGCAGCTCACTACTCAAAACACGGAGCGCCCGGTCTCGAACCCAGACCCTTTTGGTTATAAGGCAGCAGTTCTTACCTCTGCACCATCCAAAAATACATATCAACTTTCTGTCGATTGACATTTGAGCTTGGGTTTTTAACTCACTGACAGCAACATATAAATTGAATGATATTTATTTTTTTACTTTGGTTATATTCTTGAATAAAAGAGCACGTGTTTATTTGATATTTGGACTAAAGTCTTCACACATTATACATTTCACGTCATTATTAGTATAACATGGAAACATTTTCTGCTAAAGGTCTGTGTTCAGCATTTCTTGCCTCACAATTCCTTTCATCCTACACTTAAACAGATCGTTGTAGGCATGGAACACACATGAAATACATGTATTAATGTGGGGGATGGAATAGCACGCTTCTTGCTGCTTTTGCTGATCAACACATTTGTAAAACAAAAGACACTGATGGAGAGGTGCAAAGGTTTGTAGGCTTCAGGGAATCTAGTATTAAAAAATGCACACAAAAATTATAAATATGAGGCAAATACAATGCCAATCTTTGTTTACCTATGGCTCCATGTTTAATAAACATGTGACTAGCTGGGATTTGATGGTTTTTCCATCTTGTACTGGGCAGTTTTGAGAAATTGTTTAACTTTTGTGCTTAGGAACCCCAAATACACAATAATGGGTATGTACAGCTGATTTTTTTTGTTGTTGTTTGTTCAAATTAACTTTGCAAGTGATTCAATTCTGAAATTTGTGTGGATGTGAAGAGTTATCTGAATGTGTCTCACATGCACAAAACTATCCATCCATCCATCCATTTTCCAACCCGCTGAATCCGAACACAGGGTCACGGGGGTCTGCTGGAGCCAATCCCAGCCAACACAGGGCACAAGGCAGGAAACAATCCTGGGCAGGGTTTTTTCAGACACATGCTGTTTAATTGGCCACCATTGAACACTAACAACATGCTGGTTACCACTACACTTAACATTGTTTTCAATGCAGAATATCAGCAAATTTGTCAGTTCTTGAAGACGAGAAAGAGAAAAAGGAAAATGTAAAAATCATAGCTGTTGCTTTGAGTGCTATTGTCATCAGTATTTTGAAACCTGCGGCTGCAAGAAAAGACTGAGGACCGGTGAGAGTAACATTTGGAGGCTTTGAAAATAAAAACAGTGGTTTGACAATTTAGGAATGTTGAGGAGGACAATTTGTTACAATCACCACAAATGTTTGTTAAGTTTGCCACTTTCTTTTCCTTGGCACTCTGAATCAGTACTTTCAGTATTGTCTTAATTTTCAACACAGTGATATATACCTGTAATGCCACAAAGAATCAAAAGCAGAAAAATATTTAAATGCCTGACAGAAGAGCTAGCAATTAAGCTGAGTTCCATTATAGGCTAAATATCGTAAACTGAAGATCACTAGAACAAGCAAACACACTGGAAACTACTAACAACAATCTTGGATGCGCATGTGATGTCATCTTTTAAAGTGTCCCATTAATGATGTCACCTGACACTAGAGGGTGTGGCCACAGCCTATTGAATGATAATAATTATTAACATATACCTAGGGACAATAACTTAAAAAAATAACCATACAAGGAGTTTGTCTGATGTCTATAAACCTTCCAAAATGTCAAAATGATGCTGACACAAAATTTGTACAGTGCAAAAAATATATTATTGTCAGAATCAAAACAATGAATAACGTTGCATATCCATTAATGTATTAACTGAGAAATAGACATTTCCAAAGAGCAAGAAAGCAAAATCAACAGCATCTTAAACTTTAAAAGCACTGGGAGGAGACAAGGATCTGAGAAAGAATTTCAGATCATAGAAAATGTACATAAATAATATTAATGTGTAAGATGTGAATTCAGTTTTCGTCAATATCAAATCACTAACGGGATAGATAGATAGATAGATAGATAGATAGATAGATAGATAGATAGATAGATAGATAGATAGATAGATAGATAGATAGATAGATAGATAGCGTGATGGACGGCTGGTGTTTCAGTCTGGCCAGGACGTCCCTGAACAGAAAAAAAGAGGAAGAGGAGGCTTTTCAGGGCACTGCATCTCCCAGGACGCTAGGTGGCAGCTCCCCTGGATGGAAATGGTTCCCTGGATTCCCTCAGGGCATCATGGGACATGGAGTCCGTTTCCTCAGTCCTGCTGGGTGCCGTGGGTGCCGCCAGGGGGAGCTCACAAGGAACCTGGGGACTCCTATTGTTGTTACGACCTGGAAGTACTTTGGAGGCACGAGTACGAAAGCCCGCAGTACTTCCGGGCTATTTGAAGGATGATGTGGCGTTTGACCTGGAGAAGGAATACTTCCGGGTCATGGACTATTTAAAGGACTGGTCAAAACCCAGCAGGGGAGCCGGAGTTGGGAGGAAGAGTGACAGAGCTGCTGTGTGGAGAGGAGGTTTATTATTGTATTGATTATTGAATTATTTGTGTATTGTGGAGATGGAGGTGCTTTTTGCACATTAATAATTAAAAATATTATTGGGACTTTTACCTGGTGTTTGGACGTGTTGTCTGTGGGTTTTACGGGGCAACAGCTACCCCTAGTGTCACAATAGGTAGATAGATAGATCATTATTTATGCCCATTGGGGAAATTTGGCTTTTACAGATAAATTAGTAAATAAATATACGTTCACACTTTGGTCAGAAAACACACCAGAATGACTATAAAGCAAAAAAATTAGAAAAAGTTCTGATGTGTCTTTCACAGTTATAACTAGGTATTATGCGGACATAAATATAAAGGAACCCCAGTCGCATTTCTTGACACACTTCTGCTGAATAATTCGTTGGCTGAAAGTACTTAGTGTTACTGAGTGATGATGTGCAGCATTTTTCATAATGGCACTTAGTTTTGTTTTAATTCTCTACTTCACTATGACCTCCAGAGTGTTTCCTATAACTGATTTTGCCCTTTTAATTAGCCTGTTGATTCAGTGAGCCTTCTTGATGTTACCATCATTGTACACCACAGTGTGGAATTTCACACTGGTCATCATAGAGTTATAGAAGTTGTAAAGGATGTCATTTCCTAAATTAAAGGAACACAGTCATCTAAGGAAACAGCCTGCTCTGCCCTTTCTTATATAGTTACTCTGTGTTCTATGATCAGTACAACCTATCATTAATGTGGACCCCCCCCAAGTACTTGTAGGAGTGGACCACCTCTACAATACATCCACTCCTTGAACAGTGATCAAACATAGAGATTCTTTGATATGGCGAAAGTCTATAACTGAGTTCCTTGGTTTTGGTAATGTTAAGATGCAGATAATTCTCCATTGACTCCTATACTCTGTCTCATCCCCTTTATCAATACACCCAATAAGTGCAGAATCATCTGAGAATATCTGCAAGTGACATGACCTGGTGTTATATAGTCTGAGGTGTACAGATTGAAGAGAAAAGGAGACAGGACTGTTCCTTGTGGTGCTTCTGTATTGCTCACATCTATATCAGAACCACAGTCCTCGAGTTTCACAAACTGCGGTCTGCCCGACAGATAGACAGATGCATTAATATTTTTTAAAATATATGCAATGTCATAAAAAGTATGCTGACCTCCAAACGAAACTCTGACATGAGCGTGGGAGACCAGAAGGGGTTGGAGGGGAATGTGGGGGCACCTAATTCTTTCACCTTCCTATATAAATATATAAAATATATGAATGTAGATCCTACAGGTTTAATAACCTCCATAGTAAGAATTATGTCTCGATCATTACAAAATGTTAACATTTATTCAGCCTTTACCTCTAATTGCTGTTTTGATATGAGGTTAAATGAATCATTGATTACATCTAAAAACTCTGCTTCCCGTGCTGCTGTTTTATTCAAACAGAATTATCCTCACTAAGATTTGGCTCATCTCCCATTTGAAGAAGACACATATTTAAATCCTGTTTTATGTAAATGGTGACCCTATCTTTTGATACTGTGTGGCTATTCTAAATAACGTGTATTCATTTATTTTTGACTCATTCCCATCTCTAGAATTCATCTATATTTCTGTTACTACAGAGGTATATCATATTTATTTTCTGCTACATTTAACTCAGTTCCTTTATTTTTTAAACACTTGTTAACGTTAAGGTAAACAATTCTTGATCTGTTGTAGGTTCTTGTCTACTAATTCAATGTTTACTAGTAAATCCAAAGTTATATTTATATTGTTATCAATATTACTGCTCACTTCCTTAACAGAAATGTAACATCTAGCCCTTCTTTATCTCTCTGTTCCTTCATCCTCCAGTTTTAGCTGTCTTATGTACATTCCCTTTCCTAATAAATCCTTGCCCCTCCAGTTCAATGCAAGCCATTCCATCAATACACTTTTCTACAATAAAGCTCCCCAGTGTCCCATAAACATTTCCCCTTCCTTATACACCAACATCCAAACTGCACAATAAATCTTACATACAGTATTACTGGTGTACAGCACAGGCGGGATCTAGCAACACCACCTCTGTCTGCTCTGCTCAAAAACGTAGCACCTAGTTTTTAAATTTGTCATGTACAGCTGGCATCTTATGTCTATTTGTGTCATATTCCCTGACGTGGACAGTAACAACTGGTTCAGACCCATCTCTGGCCATAAGGTCTGAACTGCAATGGCACTACAACATGTTAGTCTGTTTGACGCTGGAGCCAATCTCAGAGTCTGTACTTACAATAAACGAATGCCCAATTATGAGTACATCTTCTAAGGTCTGGTTTAGCGTTAACCTGCTAGGGATCCTTGGTCTTGCCTTAGCACATCAGATGTAATGAGTCATTGTCTAACTCTGCAAAGTGCAGAAAATGGCTGGATGGCTGGATACCTGGAATTCTGTGACTGACGACCCTGGACAGTGTGCATTAGCCTCTGCTTATACAGCATCTGATTATGACACACAGTTCCCTAGATTGTAGTTTCCTCCTGGGAAATTATTCAATTTTTGTGTTTTACAATGTAGTTGTGGCGGAAAAGATGCCACAATACTTTAATTTAACAAAAGGAGGCCTTTAATAACATTAATGCTGATACAGAACTTTAAGTTCTGAATGGCCAGTTAACACAGTACACACACTTTATAGCTTAAAATCCACCCCCTATTACCATTCCATAAATCAATGCCAAACTGCTTAGTTCATACCTACAAGAGTTAGGTTATGCCTGGTGACCCAAGGCATACATTCAACAGCTGCATTGCTTACTGAGATCATTAATTGTCTTATCAGTAACTGCCTGTCCTGCCTGAAACTGCCTGAAACTCCAAAACACCTAAAAAGATACAGATTTAGTTACAATTTAAAGAAAATAAGTAGTATGAAACTATTTAAAATATATGAAACCAAGTTCATTACTTATTGTTAAACAACTACTACACAGTTTAGTCATCTTTTCTTTCTTCTCAAGTTTAAGAACCCTGATTTTAAGGTGCTGATTAAATTGCCCATTATTTGCAGATGAATGCTTTTTGCAAGCCCGCTTCCATGAGGTCATACGTAAAACAAGATTGGTCTCATTTTCACAATTAGTCTGTGCACATTTTTAGCTATAAAATAAATGTAATCTAGAGATAGTTACCACAAATGCTTTTTACAGTTTTCAAGTTCTTTTAACAACTATAGTAAGAGTTATCAGCAAGAGTTAATCAACTTTCAGTTTCTTCTAGATCACTAACATTCCTAGTATGAACATGATTCTCTCATTCATTTTGTAGTACTACTATATGTGTCTTTATACTATATATTAAATATTCCAGTTACATTTACATCACCTTGTGATTTTTGCAAGTTTTAGCACTTGATTTTTGTAGCATTTCTAACAGAGTTCATATGATTTGAGCGTCCTTAACAATATTGTATTAATTGTTCAGTAGAAAGCATTTAACTTTCTTCTCCTCTAGCCTAAGAATCATTTTATTAGTTAGACTGTTGGCTTTTAAGTTAAATTCTGGTATCTTCATAGATGTATTTCTTCAAAATTAATTTAAAGAAAATGATTAATCTCACTAATTATTACTGTGGCTTCCTCTGCCTCTCCTATTGTAAGTCAGTGTCCATAAAACAACTGAAAAGAACAATGGTTAATACCCATATCTACACAGCCTTCTAAATGGAAAAAGCTGTTAAAGGTCTTGAAAGAACGTTTAAATTCAACCAAAATTATATTTTTAAAATAAATGTCATTCTAAAATGAAAAGGTTTTCATAAAAGTCTCAAGCACATCATGTAACCACTTTCCAATACATAAGAACATAATAAATCTGACAAATGAAGACCACTCAGCCCATCAAGCACATTTCTTTAGCTAACAGCTAAGTTCCAATATCTCATTCAAATTCCTTTTAAAGGTTGTCAAGGTTTCTGCATCAACTACATGTCTTGGTTCTTTGTTCCAGAGTCCCACAACTCTTTGCGTAAAGTACTGCTTCCTGGTTTCAGTTTTAAATGCACTTCCCCTTAATTTCCACCAATGTCCTTGAGTACGTGATTCACCCTTAAGGTGAAAGAATGTTGCTGGATCTACTTTATCAACAATGCCTTTGAAGTTTTTTAAAGCCTAGATTGTTGCTCTCCTCTGCACAGCCTCAAGTGCTGCTATGTATTTTTTGCACCATGGTGACCAGAACTGCACACAATAATCTAGATGCAGTCTTATAAGTGCATTATATAGTTTGAGCATAAAGTCCCTTGACTTACCGTATTTTCAATATTTTATAAATATAACCTAATATTTTATCAGCCTTTTTAATTGCTTCTGTGCATTGCTTAATTGATGGAAAATTTGCATCAACATAAACCCCAGAGATTGCTTTCTGTATGACAGTGTCTTCAATGTTCCTTTTGCCCATATGTAGCACTTTATACTTTTCTACATTAAACTGCATTTTCCCAGGTTCGCCCAGTTCTGAAGGTTGTCTAGGGACCTCATGTATAATGGCTTGCGTAGGTCTCACACTAAAATATGGTATACTGACAAAACTAAAAATGTGCATACGCACAAAAAAATTCAGATGCATAAACCTGTGCGTAAGCAAAGTTCTATACACCTTACCTTTATTAATCCCAATCAATGTGAATTTTATTGCACATGCATGCACCTATAGCCCCACCCCAACTCCTTCCAAAGTTTCACCTATTTGAATATGCAAATCAATAAAAATAGCCCCTTCTGTTCAGTGTTTTGTTAAAAAACTGCCATAAGTACATGTAAAAAAGAAGAATTTCAACAAATGTGAAATGGAGGTCCTGCTCAGTGAAGTGGAGGCCAAAAAAAACATACTATTTGGTTGCCTACAAAAAACACTCATAATCCTGAGCCACCTTAAATTCCTTTGCACCTCTCCATCAGCATCTTTTGTTTTGTAAATGTGTCGATCAGCACAACCAGCCTGCTATCCCATCCCCCCCCTCGATGGAGCTCACCTTGGGCAAAAAGATCTCCCAGTTCAAGCCAAGGCTCCTTATCTGCGTGTGAGGTGCCTGGTGTTGAATAGGGTAAAAAATATATCGTCGTTTGGAATAAATACATTTCATGTGTGTTCCGTGTCTACAGTGATCTGTGTAAATGTAGGATGAAATGTGAGGCAGGAATTGTTGAAAACATAACTAAAAAAGAAACATTTTTCATATTTTAGTGAAAATTGACAAAATGTAGACATGAAGTGTATAATGTGTGAAGACTTAAGTCCAAATATCAAATAAACATTTTCGCAAATGGTGCAAGTATAACAAAACAAGTGCACTTTTATTCAAGAATATAACTGTAGAAAAAGAAAACCGGTTAGGGTGCAACACTGACACGACACGACACGACAGCTTGGGTGGTGCAGTGTTAAGAACTCCTTACTCGTAACCAAAAGGTCGCCGATTCGATTCTGAGCATGACCATTTTGAGTAGTGAGCTGCTCTCATTGTTACTATTACAGAATAAAAACATACATTTGATTTGAGTTTGTAACAGCCGGAGTGAATTAATGGTACTTGTAAAGGTTAGCTTTTTTTTAATTTTTATTATTGTTTTATTCTCTCAATCATGTTCACACTCCCCCTGATCTGCCACTGCTGTTTTCAAATAAAGACATGGTATAAGAAAGGTGAACTCAGATGTGGATGAGGGTTCTACATCGGAGAAAGAGAACAGAAGCCCTCCCTGCAAGAAACGTCCACTCACACATAAGAACAACGCAGCTGCACCAGGCATAAAGGTGAATGATGGCATTGTTTGGCATCTGCCCCACATGTGTCCCTATTCGAAAACAGCAGGGCTTTCAGAGCTTGCCAAGGTTATGTGTGACTGGGAGGACTTCAGCAGTGTCAGATCGGGGGGGAGTGTGAACGTGACTGACAGAATAAAACTGGTTAAAAAAAAAAAAATTAAATGTATGTTTTTATTGTATAACAGTAATAAGCTAACTGCAACTCTGAATTATATAAATTTGGTTAGAGAATGTTATAACAACTACTTTTAGTTTAGTTAACCTGTAATTTAGATCCAATGGTTTATTGAATATCTATAATAACACATGCAACTGAACAATGCAACATATATTTATGAACACCTATCCTCAATGCCCATTCAGAAACTTTTCTCTTTCTTAGTTATTGGTCATTTTATAGTAGAATCTGTCACAAATAATTACTTTTGTTTCCATTGTAAAGGCTTTATTCTTAATGTAAAGTGTTAAATGACAAAAATCCTTCAATTCTGCAGGATCTGACTCCATGCTCATAGCAACTGTGGTGATGTGAAGGTCCAATAATCTGTTTTGATAAAGAGCACCTTTTGTTAAGAAGGCTGTAAAATATGCATAAGCCAAGTTTAGTTTATTTTTTTACTGATCTGATTGTTCAAAAGGTGTACCATAATACATACACTTACATCCATAAAAAGGTGTTAATATTTTCTTTACAATGAAGCTGTCTATGTAGCGCTGCCACATAAAAATACTATGTTTTCTGCTGTCGATCGGGTGTTGTGGGGCACATTCTTACATCCAGAAGATTGACAGCGGTGCCCCAGAGGTGGAACTTCCGGTTTTACTGTTTTCTTTCGGGGAGTGATTTGCATAAAGAGAGAAGAAGAAGAGGAGGAAAAAAAAAAACAAAAAGGCATCGGATAATTAAAAACAGATCAGCTACTGCACGGGCCATGTAAGAAGTCTAGGAGCTCCTACAGTCCTGTCAGAAGGTGGAAGGTATTCTTTTGATCGGGGAATCAAATGTTCCGCTATTCCTACGGACTCGGGTGAGCTGCTTCAAAGGACTTATTGTATTGTATTTACCATCTCTGGAAGGGGGACTGCGGGAATGAATATTGTTATTGTGTATATACAGTATATGCATATATTTGTGGCGCTGCAATATAAGGGTTATTTAGGGTGGGGGGGGGTGCATGTGTAAGGGATTGTATTTTTTTTGTTTATTTTATGTAATGTGATGATAGATATTGACTATAGTTTTTGTGGGCTATAAATGCATCGGCATTAAGGGACTATTCTGTGTAGAATAAAGAGTATATGGGAAATTTATTGGGGCGTGATATTGGCCTATTCTTTTATCATCTGCCGTCACCTAGGACAGATTAGAGGTAGCAATCGTTTCATGTTAGCGCTCGAGACGAATTGTTACAACTACATATATAAATTGTTATTCACGGTAAACAATGTTTTGATCTTTAGCTTTTATCCATCCATCCATCCATCCATTGTCTCCCGCTTATCCGAGGTCGGGTCGCAGGGGCAGCAGCTTGAGCAGAGATGCCCAGACTTTCCTCTCCCCGGCCACTTCTTCTAGCTCTTCCGGGAGAATCCAAAGGCGTTCCCAGGCCAGTTGAGAGACATAGTCCCTCCAACGTGTCCTGGGTCTTCCCCGGGGCCTCCTCCCGGTTAGACGTGCTCGGAACACCTCACCAGGGAGGCGTCCAGGAGGCATCCTGATCAGATGCCCGAGCCACCTCATCTGATTCCTCTCGATGCGGAGGAGAAGCGGCTCTACTCTGAGCCCCTCCCGGATGACTGAGCTTCTCACCCTATCTTTAAGGGAAAGCCCAGACACCCTGCGGAGGAAACTCATTTCAGCCACTTGTATTCGCGATCTTGTTCTTTCGGTCACTACCCATAGTTCATGACCATAGGTTAGGGTAGGAACATAGATCGACTGGTAAATTGAGAGCTTCACCTTGCGGCTCAGCTCCTTTTTCACCACGAGAGACCGATGCAGAGCCCGCATTACTGCGGATGCCGCACCGATCCGCCTGTCGATCTCACACTCCATTCTTCCCTCACTCGTGAACAAGACCCCGAGATACTTGAACTCCTCCACTTGGGGCAGGATCTCGCTACCAACCCTGAGAGGGCACTCCACCCTTTTCCAGCTGAGGACCATGGTCTCGGATTTGCAGGTGCTGATTCTCATCCCAGCCGCTTCACACTCGGCTGCGAACCGATCCAGAGAGAGCTGAAGATCACGGCCTGAAGAAGCAAACAGGACAACATCATCTGCAAAAAGCAGTGACCCAATCCTGAGCCCACCAAACCGGACCCCCTCAACGCCCTGGCTGCGCCTAGAAATTCTGTCCATAAAAGTTATGAACAGAATCGGTGACAAAGGGCAGCCCTGGCGGAGTCCAACTCTCACTGGAAACGGGTTTGACTTACTGCCGGCAATGCGGACCAGGCTGTGGCACCGATCGTACAGGAACCGAACAGCCCTTATCAGGGGGGCCGGTACCCCATACTCTTGGAGTACCCCCCACAGGATTCCCCGAAGGACACGGTCGGATGCCTTTTCCAAGTCCACAAAACACATGTAGATTGGTTGGGCAAACTCCCATGCACCCTCCAGGACCCTGCTAAGGGTATAGAGCTGGTCCACTGTTCCGCGATCAGGACCAAAACCACACTTTTCCTCCTGAATCCGAGGCTCGACTATCCGACGGACCCTCCTCTCCAGGACCCCTGAATAGACTTTTCCAGGGAGGCTGAGGAGTGTGATCCCTCTGTAGTTGGAACACACCCTCCGATCCCCCTTCTTAAAGAGGGGGACTACCACCCCGGTCTGCCAATCCAGAGGAACTGTCCCTGATGTCCATGCGATGTTGCAGAGGCGTGTCAACCAAGACAGTCCTACAACATCCAGAGCCTTGAGGAACTCCGGGCGTATCTCATCCACCCCCGGGGCCCTGCCACCAAGGAGTTTTTTGACCACCTCGGTGACCTCAGTCCCAGAGATGGGTGAGCCCACCTCTGAGTCCCCAGGCTCTGCTTCCTCATTGGAAGGCATGTTAATGGGATTGAGGAGGTCTTCGAAGTACTCCCCCCACCGACCCACAACGTCCCGAGTCGAGGTCAGCAGTGCACCATCCCCACCATATACAGTGTTGACACTGCACTGCTTCCCCTTCCTGAGATGCCGGATGGTGGACCAGAATCTCCATGGCCTCCCCAAACTCCTCCCACGCCCGAGTTTTTGCCTCAGCAACCACCAAAGACGCATTCCGCTTGGCCTGCCGGTACCTATCAGCTGCCTCCATGGTCCCACAGGACACAAGGGTCCTGTAGGACTCCTTCTTCAGCTTGATGGCATCCTTCACCGCCGGTGTCCACCAACGGGTTCGGGGATTGCCGCCACGACAGGCATCGACCACCTTACGGCCACAGCTCCGGTCAGCTGCCTCAACAATAGAGGCACGGAACATGGCCCATTCGGACTCAATGTCCCCCACCTCCCTCGGGATGTGGTCGAAGTTCTGCCGGAGGTGGGAGTTGAAGCTACTTCTGACAGGGGGCTCTGCCAGGACGTTCCCAGCAGACCCTCACAACACGTTTGGGCCTACCACGCCTGACCGGCATCCTCCCCCACCATCGAAGCCAACTCACCACCAGGTGGTGATCAGTTGACAGCTCCGCCCCTCTCTTCACCCGAGTGTCCAAGACATGTGGCCGCAAGTCCGACGACACGACCACAAAGTCGATCATCGAACTGAGGCCTAGGGTGTCCTGGTGCCAAGTGCACATATGAACACCCCTATGCTTGAAACATGGTGTTCGTTATGGACAATCCGTGATGAGCACAGAAGTCCAATAACAAAATACCGCTCGGGTTCAGATCGGGGGGGCCATTCCTCCCAATCACGCCCTTCCAGGTCTCACTGTCATTGCCCACGTGAGCATTGAAGTCTCCCAGCAGAACGAGGGAGTCCCCAGAAGGTATGCCCTCTAGCACCCCATCCAGGGACTCCAAAAAGGGTGGGTACTCGAACTGCTGTTCGGTGCATACGCACAAACAACAGTTAGGACCCGTCCCCCCACCCGAAGGCGAAGGGAGGCTACCCTCTCGTCCACCGGGGTAAACCCCAATGTACAGGCTCCACGTCGGGGGGCAATAAGTATACCCACACCCCGCTCGGCGCCTCTCACCGGGGGCAACTCCAGAGTGGTAGAGAGTCCAGCCCCTCTCAAGGAGATTGGTTCCAGAGTCCAAGCTGTGCGTCGAGGTGAGTCCGACTATATCTAGCCGGAACCTCTCAACTTCGCGCACTAGCTCAGGCTCCTTCCCCTTCAGAGAGGTGACATTCCACGTCCCAAGAGCCAGCTTCTGTAGCCGAGGATTGGACCGCCAAGGTCCCCGCCTTCGGCCACCACCCAGCTTTTAAGCTGAAAGAAATAGCAAAAAACAATAGTTATATTTTAAATGTTCAAAGAAAATAGTACATATTGAAAACTTGAGCATTTGCAATTGAAGACACAGTAGGCTGTAATGTTTTCCCAGAATCATCATATGTGTAGAAGACATGAGCTAAAAAACAGTCAGCAACCTTGGCCCAGCTTCCTGTTATGTTAGAATGGTAAAGCAGGCAAATCACTAATTCACTGATTATTGGTAATATTCTGATGTTTTCTGTTTTTGTAAGAAATCAGCTTTATGTGAATCATGATTAAAATTGGCAAATTTATGTCATACACTTAAACCATCTCATACAGCCTTAGATTTAAAATCACTCCTTATGTTTTAATAGCAATATTTGGAGTAGGACCAGATGAGATGAAATTGTGCTATGAAAAATAAGTTGTATTTCTTTACCACATTAGTTCCATAAAGGCTTATTTTGCTCACCTGGAAGAATCCAAATCCACCTTCAATAACTCAGTGGGAGAGCAATGTGTTATAATATCTCATATTGGAAAAAAATCTAATTCTCCTTATGTGTTTAATTGTAAAGTAAACATGACAGGGTTGATCTTAATATTTTCATTTTCTTTGCTGCTGGATCCTACATGAATAACCATTGTCAATTGGGACCTATAGTCATATAGCTCTCTGTTAGGTGGAGGTTGAGTTCCGAGTTTCATTTGAGTAGCATTACAATGTAACATTGTACTTGCTATGTTATTTTCATTTAATTGGGTTGTGTTTTGTTTCTTATGTGGAAAATTGACTTATTTACAACATTTTAAAGAATTTCTTCCAGTAGTGTGTGGCTCTAGACACTATCTTCTTTTATTGATTTATGTACAAGATTATTTTTTTTTTTTTTTATTTTGTCTGCTGATTATATTTTCATTAAGCTTTAGGTAGACTTATTTATCCACAGAATTGGAATTTGTTTGCAGCAAAGAAATATTGGCATGCAACACTATTCTAAAGATACAGCAAAATAAAATAAAGAATGAAATGATATACATTTTACTGTAAAAAAATTACAAAGAATTGTCTCAGATAATTACAATGTTAAGTATCTAAGTACACTGCAATTATCTAACATGCACTCCAACCTACACCCACCTTGTGAATTAGAGTTCACAATGCTAATAGCACTGGAAATAAAATAGTTCTTAAATCTATTGCACTTCTGAATCTAAATATTGAACCCCAAGACCACAGCTGAAACTTTTAATTTGAGAAGAAGACCAATGCTCTAGCAAAAAAGTGATAAGATTCTTTATCAGAATTTTTGTATCTCAAATACAAGGATACTCTTATTAAAGACAAATAAACAGATATTGACAGATGTTTAATCAATATTTCTCTGTTGTCAGAGCAAGGATGTATGTAATTATAAATAAAACACTTTAGTTCATTGTTAATCAAGATTAAAAACTAGTCTGCTATTTTGTTTTCAGAGAGGAGTCCTTCACAAATACGAGTAATAAGCCTGGATAGATTTTAGATGTTTTTGTCTGGCTGTCTTTCCTGGAATATTCCACTTTTACTAAAGTGGGGTCACATGACTGGAAGTGACAAGCTGTCCTCTGATTTCTTCACCACTGGGAGCCACCTCCTTCTGGATTTCAGTTTCCTTCTGGGACATTACTCTTCCGAGATTAAGAGAAGGGGTTCTTTGTAATGGAAGGAAGCAGATAAAATGCAGTGGCTTGTCTCGCCAAGTAAGTCAATCTTATCTTTCCAAACACAAATCTGAAGTAAAAAAAAAGAAAAAAATGTTCCATAAAAGTCAGCAATTAGAATGCCAAAACAAAAACATACACCAAAGAACTTTTTATCCAAAAATGTCAGATAACCAGGGCAGAGTGCTGAACTTTACACTTTTGTGGTGTCGCACACTGCATACATCTAGTTCTCTGCACTTAAAAATGTTGTAGCAATGCAGAAAAAAGGCATTGTCCAGAAGAAAACAAAGATGGTAACATGAAAAACATGAAAACATTACATTTTTACCAATATTTTCTTTGTCGATTGAAAAAGAAATCTCCATGTTTCAAAACCCCGTAAGGAACAAAGAAAGATGGGAAACAGCGCAACATGAAATCTGAAAGAACTAAACTAGATAACACATATATCTGTTCAATTATGTTTATGGTCTTCTTCTGGACTGACAGAAGAACATGTGTGAAAATAACTTAGAGGTAATTTAGAAGTAACAGTAGTTTAAGTATTTTGGTTTGCAATGCACAGTGAAATATATATGTATTTGTTTTTCTAATGTCATGAATAGACTGCTAAAATTGTCAGCAAACAAACAGAATGCGATCGTTCAAAAAACTGGCTGATGTAATGTTTAAGACTTTTATTTTAGGCTGGTTGTACCCGTTTTCGGGTTGATGATTTTTATTACTCTTTTTATTTTTATTTTATTTTATTGTAGAATCAACTTTCGGCAGCGCGCAGCAAGGCAACCGTGCATCGTTCTCATTTCCTAGCACCTTCGCGGTCACTTGTCATACCTCTTCATATCTTAAATCATTCCTGAGGCAGATTGAACACTTAAGTGCCATCTTAAGTGAAAAATTAAGAAAAAGTACTAAGTAATTGCAACACTAAAACTAACTTTATCAGTTTTAATGCGAAAAGGTGACAACGAAAGAAGAGAAGAGAAGCAGCAGGCCGCTAGGGTGGAGAAAAGAAGAGCTGCTCAGGAAGCAGCAAGCGCATCAACCTCTGAGCAAACGAATGCTAAACGTACAGAGAAAGAGTATGAAAACTAGGAATGCTCAAGTCAAGTGTGTTCAATGCACATTATCGTGCAGTACGTCGTTACTGGTAAGCAATAACAGCACTGTTATGCAAATTCTAAGTAATAGACACTGGCAGCGTGAGTGCCCTGTAATGGACTACTGAGTGAAAGGTTGGGGAGCATGTGCTGGTACAGCACATTGCCGCACCCACCACATGATGAAACAGCTCAGAATCCCAACTACCTGGTCCATTCTCACCCAGCAGTCATCTATGTGCCGCATCCAGGTCTTAAATGGGCATCCCTTTGGCCTGGTCCAGCTGCTCGAGTCCTCAACAATGAGAATCCTGTGAGATGGATCATCCTGGGGGAATTGTGCTACATGGCCGTAGTGCCATAACTGATGCTCCCTCACAATGCATGGCAATGTGCCTTATTCGGGACACCATGAGGAACCGTGAAGTCTCAGGATGTCCCAAAGGGTAGCTCGATCAACTGAGTCGAATGCTTTGCAAAAACTGACAAAGGCTGCAAAGAAACTCTGCTAGTATTTGTGTCTGTGCCTGATGAGAACCCTCAGTGCCAGGATGTGATTGATAGTAGACTTCTTAGGCATAAAACCAGACTGCTCCAGTTGCTGGTAGGTGAGCAAGTGGTCATGGGTCCTATTGAGGATAATCCTAGCAAGGACCTTTCCCGTCACTGACAGCAGTGTTATCCAGCTGTAGTTGCCACAATCCAGGCGATCACCCTCCACTTTCCAGAAAGGGATGACAAGTTCCGTTCTCCAGTCAGTTGGGATGACTCCCATCTCCCAGATGGAAGTAAAGATTGCTTGTAATTCCAGGAGAACAGCCTTCCTACCAGCCTGGAGAAGTTCACCCCGGATACCCCCCTACCCTCAGCTAGTTCATCACCTGTGCAATCACAGCTAATTGAAGGATAAGCCTAAAGTACTGTGGACCCAGAGATGTCCAGTGTCCTACATGGATGATTAGCTTTAAACAGCATTTCAACGTATAGCCAGCCCAGCGAGTCACAACTGCAGCATCATCCGTAAAGACCTTTCTATCACAAGTCCTGACTGCAACTCTCCAAGGAACAGATTCAAATGTGTGTAATGTTTTGATTCCTTTCTAAGTAGGATATAGGTCACTAGACAATAGTTGGTGTGTCACTTGCTCACAGATTTCTCTAACAAACACCTTCTTATCTTCCCTCAGAGCCCCTGCAGCCATCCTTCTCAGTTCCCGGTACAGATCAGAGTCAAAAGCATGTTTAGAAAGAACGAAAAGTGTAAAATGCTGTTTTAGTTTAATAAGGTGACATACTTGAGGAATAATGTTGCGAGTGAGTAAATGTGAGCTTTGAACATATAGGCTGGAATAAAACAGAACTCTGGAATAGATACAGAATTTTGGAATAAACAATAGTGAGTTAAAATCCTACTCTGGAATAAACTAAGCTAAAAGGTAGAAAAGAAAGTAAAGTTTGGGATTTCCTTACCCAGGTCAAGACTCTCTTCCGGTCTCCTCCAGATAGAATGGAGCTGTGAAGAAGGACCACCAGGAAGACCGAGTCATAACAGTTGCAGCTGGGAGCCAGGAACATGGACTAGCTTATATATATATATATTTTGTCAAACACATGCACACGGGAGGCAGCTAAAGGGCTCAAAAGAAGGTAATTCCATGCCAGACCAGAGGTTGGCAGAATGCATTAATCCTCTCTCATTTATCTCTTCAGAACCAACACTGGAAATCCCACCTGGGTCCGACAACATCACTTCTGGTTCCTGTCTAGATGATGTCACTCCCCCGATCAACCTTAAAACCCCGCCAACTTCCTTCAGTTAATCAGTTCTGTTTTGGGCTCAATCTGTACACAACTATGCATCTTATTTTGCAGCCAAGCTCAAGTATATGGGTGGTTGGCCCAAACCATTTTTGTATGTCAAGGCTGATTATTTCACTATATATATATACAGTGGAACCTCAGTTTCGTTCTGGAAACGTGATCGTAGTCCAAAGCACTCGTATATATCACAGTGAATTTCCCCATAAGAAATAATGGAAACTCAGATGATTTGTTCCACAGCCCAAAACTATTCATATAAAAATGATTAATACAAAATATAAAGTAAAAATACATAAAACAAATTAACCTGCACTTTACCTTTGAAACGAATCATGGTTGGTGTGAGTGAGTTTCTAAACTCTTGTGGGATTGCACCCAACGCGTGGAAGAGCGTCCCAAAGCAATCACAGTCTCCCAGTGCTGTACCAGTTCGCCGTAAAACCGAATCCGAAAAGATCGCGGACATGCTATAAGCGCCTGCCGTTGATGGGTGATACAAGGAACAAGGAACATTATAAATGCACAGGGCCCTGCCTGACTGCTGTGTCTGTGTATAGGAGAGCCGCAGATCCCGCTACAATAAATAACCACGCTGTTGCTGTTTCAAGCTGAATAAAGCTGGTGTTGCTAAAGTACTGAGACTCAGCTTCATGTTTTAGGGTGCAAGACGGGGACTCGCACGTCACAGCACACACACGCATGTGCGAGCACACACACACATACACACACACACGCGCGCACACACAGTCACAATGCTAATGCTGCAGTAAACAGTATACGCTTGTACGGAGGTTGACTATATGAGTGAGGCACGCCGACTCAGACGGAGAATAGGAGACGATTGCCCACAATCCCGCAGGGAGAGAGAGAGAAGAAACATCAGCTCAGTTGTGATCACATGACGCTCAGCAGACAAAGCGTATACATACTACTCGTACTGCAAGACCTCGCTCGTTTATCAAGTCAGAATTTATTAAAAATTTTTGCTTGTCTTGCAAAACACTCGTAAACCAAGTTACTCGCAAACCGAGGTTCCACTGTATATGTATATGTGTGTATATATATATATATATATATATATATATACATATATATATATATATATATATATATATATATATATATATACTGTATATACTTTTTTTATAGGGTAATAGGTTTACATCTCATAAACATAACAGGCTCAAGTCCTGGTAAATATATTGTGCACAAAAATTTTGAAATATGTGATATACAGTTTTGACTAGGTAAATTTCACTTTTGATTGTGAAAATATTTGTAAATGTGTAAAACATATTTTCTTTAAACCCTGGTCAAGTTTGAAGGAAAAATTTTCTTTTGATAATTATGGAGTGCAAAGTAGACAATTTTTTTTCAAAATTTTAAATTCTGCTGGTGTGCATCTGTTTACTGCAATGCTTTTGAGAAGTGCAGAATGTGTATTAAACATGAGTCTTTAGGTAACTTAAGAGGAATAATATGTTGGGACAGTGATTAGCACTGCTGCCCAGAAATAGGAAATGAAGGTTCAGGCTTGTACATTCTTTATGTAGAGAGGAATAAATGTAAGCACAAGAGGAAGAGTATGTGAATGCTTTAAACATTAGATGCTAAATAATAATAATAATAAGACCTGAACAAGTTTAAAAGTGTTAAATAAAGCTATTTAAGTGAATTTGAATATGTTTTGCAGTATGTGAAGGAGAAATGTGACTGGAGTGTACTGAACAAGGTTTAAATAAGTTTGGGAATATAGTTGGTTAAAAACAATGTATGAAAATATGTGGTGTTGTTTGAAGGAATGAAGTGATTAATAAGACTTGCATAAAATTGGGAACATGTATATGGTGTTTAAATTAAAATAGATCTGAATCCAACTTAAAGAGATATGACTCCGTGGTGGACAAGTTCTTCAGATTTGGTATAATCTGTACACGTGGTAATATGCCTGCTAGGCATTACCAGTTTAAACAAAAGTTGATTTTGTTACAAAATAAAAGTTAAACAAAAGACGGGTTAACTAACAAAAAAAGGTAGACTGTGCTTTTTCTACAGAATCAACACTCTGGAAAAGATGCAAGAAACATCAGAAAATATCAACAAAAGAGTGTGCATGACTAACTAGCCTTAACAGGAGATTATGGGTGAAAGAAATCAATATTATTAAGAATAGTTAAATTTTATATATTAGAATATTTTCTTTAAAATACTGTATTCAGTGGTGTGATGCACTAACTACCCTGAAAGCATTTTAAATACAAATACATTTTAAATTATATCGCATTTGATACAATGTCATATATTGATTTCTCATCCACTCCTTGTTTGTAAGTAATTTGTATATTTTAAATGTGAAACAAATGTTGATGTTTGAATGACTACATAGCTGATGGAAGGTTTCCTATAATTTGATATTCTAATGAAACATGCCAGACATGTTGTTAAAAATTCTAAAGCTTAAGGTAGAAATGTATGTGTTAATTTAATTAGTAAAATAACAGCTTAAAGAAACATAGCTTGAATTTGAACAGGAAAACTTTCAGCTTCAAAATAACATGTTGAGAGATGTTACTAGATTTGTTTCTGGATAACTTCTGCTTATCCTAGTGACTTTTGAAATAATTTAAGGGATTTATAGGAACTACGTCGTCACATCTTACTAGAAAAGGCAATGGAAAAAGAAAAGGAGGATGAAACATCGACAAGCTTCTGTTCCAATACAGCCGCTTTCCCCAGGAAAGTAAACTGAGTCAGTGTCAGGTGCTCTTTCAATGTAATAGGAACCAAAGCATAGAGAGAAGTGTGCGCATTGCAACAGGTACACACATTTTTCCATTGCCTTTTCTAGTAAGCTGCGACAACGAAGTTCCTCTGCAAGGTGAACCATGAACTTTTTCTTTTCTCAGTGGCCTCTGTGCATGCCTTGCACAGTACATGTGCGTTGATCGCTTCCAGGTCAAGCTTGTTATAACACAAGCAACAGGCCACTTGCATGTTCCTGCGCGCACTGAATAAGCTCACGCCTTCTGGTGCATGATGTCAACGCAGCACGGAGAAAAAAAGAGACAAATACTGTATATGGGACATTGGGTATAAATTTATTGTACTTGTAAAAGTTAAGATTTTTTCAGTTTTATTCTCTGAATCACGATCACGCTGTACCCCCCAACCCCGCACCTCCTGATCTGACTCTAAGTAACAGCGCCAGCATAAATTCACACCCGATCTGACGCTGTTCATTTTCAAATAATATTGCATTAGTGCAATGATGTTTTCTGGTTGGTACTATTCAGGTCATAAAATGATTTCTTCAAAATGTCACTCTTTCAGGTGTATAATACAAACCACAGTATAGATAGAAGTGTGCGCATTGCAACAGGTACACATGTCATAAATGTAGGAAGGACAGGTCTTTGCATGTGTTTGAACTGTTAACATTTGAATGTGATGATTGCATATAGCGCTGAACTGACCACTCTGTACTATTGTTGCCTCTGCATGTCCTGGAGTACAAAAGAAACAGCACCATGTGGGGACTGGCAAGATCCGGGAAAAAAAAATATGTGGTGTTATGCAAATGAATATGAATAATATGAATAATGTTTCATCCGTGCCACAATGTTTTCTGAAATGTATTATACAGGTCATAAAATGAACAATTCCAAATATCATATATACGTATGTCTCTATTTTTTTTTTGACATCATAGACCATAAGGTGCATACTAATTCAGCATGAGCAGGAACACTCAATAAAACTGAATAAAAAGAAATCAAGTGATGGTGAGTAATGAAGAAGGCAGATTCACCAGCGTTTGTGTGTCAGATTTTATCTCTCCAGATCAGAGAATGTCCAGTTCCATTGCCTCAAAACACCACTCACATCTACAGTTACTCCCATCCATCCATCCATTGTCTCCCGCTTATCCGAGATCGGGTCGCGGGGGCAGCAGCTTGAGCAGAGATGCCCAGACTTCCCTCTCCCCGTCCACTTCTTCTAGCTCTTCCGGGAGAATCCCAAGGCGTTCCCAGGCCAGTCGAGAGACATAGTCCCTCCAGCGTGTCCTGGGTCTTCCCCGGGGCCTCCTCCCGGTTGGACGTGCCCGGAACACCTCACCAGGGAGGCGTCCAGGAGGCATCCTGATCAGATGCCCGAGCCACCTCATCTGACTCCTCTCGATGCGGAGGAGCAGCGGCTCTACTCTGAGCCCCTCCCGGATGACTGAGCTTCTCACCCTATCTTTAAGGGAAAGCCCAGACACCCTGCGGAGGAAACTCATTTCAGCCGCTTGTATTCGCGATCTCGTTCTTTCGGTCACTACCCATAGCTCATGACCATAGGTGAGGGTAGGAACATAGATCGACTGGTAAATTGAGAGCTTCGCCTTGCGGCTCAGCTCCTTTTTCACCACGACAGACCGATGCAATGCCCGCATTACTGCGGATGCCGCACCGATCCGCCTGTCGATCTCACGCTCCATTCTTCCCTCACTCGTGAACAAGACCCCGAGATACTTGAACTCCTCCACTTGGGGCAGGATCTCGCTACCAACCCTGAGAGGGCACTCCACCCTTTTCCGGCTGAGGACCATGGTCTCGGATTTGGAGGTGCTGATTCTCATCCCAGCCGCTTCACACTTGGCTGCGAACCGATCCAGAGAGAGCTGAAGATCACGGCCTGATGAAGCAAACAGGACAACATCATCTGCAAAAAGCCGTGACCCAATCCTGAGCCCACCAAACTGGACCCCCTCAACACCCTGGCTGCGCCTAGAAATTCTGTCCATAAAAGATATGAACAGAATCGGTGACAAAGGGCAGCCCTGGCGGAGTCCAACTCTCACTGGAAACGGGTTTGACTTACTGCCGGCAATGCGGACCAAGCTCTGGCACCGATCGTACAGGGACTGAACAGCCCTTATCAGGGGGGCCGGTACCCCCATACTCTCGGAGTACCCCCCACAGGATTCCCCGAGGGACACGGTCGAATGCCTTTTCTAAGTCCACAAAACACATGTAGACTGGTTGGGCAAACTCCCATGCACCCTCCAGGACCCTGCTAAGGGTATAGAGCTGGTCCACTGTTCCGCGACCAGGACGAAAACCACACTGTTCCTCCTGAATCCGAGGCTCGACTATCCGACGGACCCTCCTCTCCAGGACCCCTGAATAGACTTTTCCAGGGAGGCTGAGGAGTGTGATCCCTCTGTAGTTGGAACACACCCTCCGATCCCCCTTCTTAAAGAGGGGGACCACCACCCCGGTCTGCCAATCCAGAGGCACTGTCCCTGATGTCCATGCGATGTTGCAGAGGCGTGTCAGCCAAGACAGTCCTACAACATCCAGAGCCTTGAGGAACTCCGGGCGTATCTCATCCACCCCCGGGGCCCTACCACCAAGGAGTTTTTTGACCACCTCGGTGACCTCAGTCCCAGAGATGGGGGAGCCCACCTCTGAGTCCCCAGGCTCTGCTTCCTCATTGGAAGGCATGTTAATGGGATTGAGGAGGTCTTCGAAGTATTCCCCCCACCGACCCACAACGTCCCGAGTCGAGGTCAGCAGCGCACCATCCCCACCATATACAGTGTTGACACTGCACTGCTTCCCCTTCCTGAGACGCCGGATGGTGGACCAGAATCTCCTCGAAGCCGTCCGAAAGTCATTCTCCATGGCCTCCCCAAACTCCTCCCACGCCCGAGTTTTTGCCTCAGCAACCACCAAAGCCGCATTCCGCTTGGCCTGCCGGTACCTATCAGCTGCCTCCGGGGTCCCACAGGACAAAAGGGTCCTGTAGGACTCCTTCTTCAGCTTGACGGCATCCTTCACCACCGGTGTCCACCAGCGGGTTCGGGGATTGCCGCCACGACAGGCACCGACCACCTTACGGCCACAGCTCCGGTCAGCTGCCTCAACAATAGAGGCACGGAACATGGCCCATTCGGACTCAATGTCCCCCACCTCCCTCGGGATGTGGTCGAAGTTCTGCCGGAGGTGGGAGTTGAAGCTACTTCTGACAGGGGGCTCTGCCAGACGTTCCCAGCAGACCCTCACAACACGTTTGGGCCTACCACGCCTGACCGGCATCCTCCCCCACCATCGAAGCCAACTCACCACCAGGTGGTGATCAGTTGACAGCTCCGCCCCTCTCTTCACCCGAGTGTCCAAGACATGTGGCCGCAAGTCCGACGACACGACCACAAAGTCGATCATCGAACTGAGGCCTAGGGTGTCCTGGTGCCAAGTGCACATATGAACACCCCTATGCTTGAACATGGTGTTCGTTATGGACAATCCGTGACGAGCACAGAAGTCCAATAACAAAACACCCAGTTACTCCCAGTTTCAAATAAAAACTAACAGCGTCAGATCCCTAGGGCGGTAGTATGTTCGTGGTCGTGACTGAAAGAATAAAAGTGAAAAATAAAACAGTAACTTTCACAAGTCCTATAAATGTACACCTCCTGTTACAGACGCAAACCAAATGTATGTGTGTACTGTATAATATTAACAATAAGAGCAGCTCACTACTGAAAACGGCAAATACAGGAGGCAGACGGGATCAAACCGGGTACTCTTGATTACAAGTCAGCAATTCTTACCGCTACGCCACAGAAGCAGTTGTATCACCCTTAAACCTTTTGTGAAAGTGTTTATTTGATCTTTGGACTTCAGGCTTCACACATTATATAGTTTATGCCAACATTTTGTCATTTACTTCTAAAATATGAAAAAGTTTCTGTTTTAACAATGTGTTAACACAGATTATTATAGAAATGGAACACACATGAAATGCATGTGTTCCAAATAACGATCTATTATTTCCACTCTAAAACTCCAGCAGTTCACTCCTAGATAATCAATCAGGGGGCATGAGCTGGGAGAAGTTTGTGCACGGTCTGCGGCGGTGGGGGATGGAATAGCAGGCTGCTTGCTGCTAGTCCTAATCGTTACATTTACAGGACAAAAGACGCTGAGGGAGAGGTGCGAACGGATTAAAGGTGGGCCGGATCTACGAGTTTTTTCATAGGCTCTGATAATTCTAGTGTTAAGGATTTATTTTTAATGTAATTGACGAATTGAAAAGGAAGTTGAACATTGTATTTACCACCTTCAGAATTCACTATAACTTTTTAAAAAAATGAATGGGCCAGGAGACAAGCAGAGATAACGTGATAATCTGTTATACTGCGATCTTTACTGTTGTTAAGGGGTAGCTTCAACACAAAGGGCCAGTTACCTCAGGAGACATTAATATGGGATCCATAAGTGAATTTCAACAAGAAGTAGAACAAGGTATAAGGGAAACGAAGCGTGTGGGATAGAGCTAACAATGCTTTTAGGGATTGGGTTATGTACCTGGGCTATACAAAAAGAACAGTTGGTAGCAATACACGGCAAATACTATTATGGATTCTTGGGCCTAAGTAATAGGAAAATATCCAAACAATGTAAATAGTTGGGCCCAACAGAGATGGTGTGTCGTATACAAGAAATGGTGAGTATGCAGTTTGTGAAATAAGAAAATACAAATACAAACCAAGGATCCGAACTGGTGGCAGAAGATTTTAAAACATCAAAAAGAAGCATGGGTGCAACCCTTGCAATTTAAATATGACTTTAACATGAATAAGTAGCTTGCATTAATAAGAGTAGTGCTGATGCCTTCCGAAGAGTGGATTGACACCTACTTTCAGCAAGATAACTCATTGCTTTTGATGGAACTGCCTAGTATAGACACATGCTTTAAACCTCCTCCTCCTAGTATGGACCACAGCTGGATATAGAACAGGGCGACTCTGTGAATGTGAGCATGGCTGTTTGTATACAGTATGGACTCTATCTCTGGTCATTGTTGTACACATCATTGGCAACATGAACTAGTAACTTTTTAAGTTTTGAAATAAGTACTTGTGCTGTCTTCTGTGTCACTACCAATAAGGCTGGGTACATTTCTATGAATTAACATAATGTTTATTGGAAAAGAAGAAAACTGAGTAAGGTACTTAGGACTTTGATATACGATTATCTTGAGTTATTGATTTACACTGATTTCTGTTTTTCACAAATTTGGTTGGCTAGGGATCTTACTTCTTTCTGGTCCCAAAAAGGTGACATAATTGTTCTTTGATACAGACACTTTCTATAATTAGACGTAGACAGACTTAAAACAAGAGACTAGGCCTTACAGTTTTAGTCAGTCTTTAACAAAGTCCCAGTGGGATGAATGTTTGCATTTGGCTACGGTCAGTGTCACTACTGGTAGCATGAGGCCATACCTGGGCCCTACAGAGCTTGCACAAGTAGTCCTGTGGATGGCACATCAATACGTGCCATTGACAGAAGTTTTGCTGTGTCTCCCAGTAGAGTCTCAAGAGCATGTAGGAGACAGGCAGTTACTCTAGGAGAGCTGGACAGGGTTGTAGAAGGTCCTTAACCCATCAGCAGGACTGGTATCTGCTTCTTTGGTCAAGGAGGTACAGGATGAACACTGCCAGAGCCCCATAAAATGACCTCCAGCAAGCGACTGGTGTGAATGTCTCTGACCAAACAATCAGAAACAGACTTCATGAGGGTGGCCTGAGGCCCAATGTCCTCTAGTGGGCCCTGTGCTCACTGCCCAGCACCGTGGAGCTCGATTAGCATATGCCATAGAATACCAAAATTGGAAGGCCCGCCATGGAGCCCTGTGCTTTTCACAGATGAGAGCAGGTTCACCCTGAGCATATGTGACAGATGTGAAAGGGTCTGGAGAAGCAGTGGAGAATGTTATGCTGTCTGTAACATCGTTCAGCATGACTGGTTTGGTGGTGGGTCAGTAATGGTCTGGGGAGGCATATCTATGGGGGGACACACAGAGCTCTACAGGCTAGATAATGGCACCTTGACTGCCTTTAGGTATCAGGATGAAATCCTTGGACACATTGTCAGACCCTATGCTAGTGCAGTGGGTCCTGGGTCCCTCCTGCTGCACGACAATGCCCGGCCTCATGCGGCGATAGAATGCAGGCAGTTCCTGGAGAATGAAGGAATTGATTCCATCAAACAATGTGGCATCCTTTCATTCCTAACACATTACCCAATCAATATCCGTTTAGATATCCAGCATAATTTTTTTTCCCATTGAGATTTTGTGTGCTTTCAAAGTGTTCCTTTAATTTTTTTTTTTAAATTTTAGTTTGGTTGGCGAAGCACTGTGAAATGTATAAGCATTTGTTCAACACAGTTTATAAAAGGCATTCATCAATCCTAAATAGAAAATGATAAAAATAGAAGAAACAAAAAAAAAGAAAAAATGATGAAGTGTCTTTGATAGTCATGGCACTTTGTTTTGTGCACTTTTCCTTTTCCTTTTATTTTTTTAATTTGTTCCAAATATATGCTTTACAAAAGAAGTGTTATAATATGGCAATCAGGCAAATTTTAGTGAAACAAAATTAAGCAATTTAAACTTCTGTTCAATCAGAAATGCAATCAACCCCATATATCACAGAAACAATTAAGATTTGGGACCAAAAGCCACACCAAAACCCCACCCCACCCTCGCCAAAACAGAGAGCTAAATATTAATATAAAGAGTTCCATTGTCTCATACAAACTTTCTTTCTTTAAAATAATAAAAGAGATATTAACAGGAGTACAGAAGACTTATTTTAGAATAAAACTAATGAATTCTTGCCATATTTCAAAGAATCTATGCACAATTTCACAAGGAAAATCTTATTTTTTCTAGTTTTACATATCTCTTTCACATTAAGGTATGAAGTGCATGTTACGATTCTTCCAACTGAGCAAAACTAGTTAAAATGCTAACAACGTAGTGTCAGAAATAATGGTCAAGTTATCACAAGTCTAAACTTAACCTGAAATAACTGCTGTAAGAGGATTTGCAAAGATCATAAATCCTACCTGGTATCACTTAAAACTGGGATCCAGTTCCTTACATATTTTGAATAAATTCAGTTTGGAAATGTGTGTCAGTATATGAATTTCAACTGAATTACAGTGTGTTTTGCAAAAATTCATGAAAAATTAATGTTGTTAATTCTGAAGCGTTTTGTACTTTGGTTCCATATTTTAACTCAATGACTCCTGCTATTTATGAATGACTGCAGCACAAAGAAAAGCATAAAGAGAGGACTTCTTACAAGATTTTCTTTCCATATCCAACCAGTAACATACATATTCAGCTCCTTCTTCTTCTTTCTATTGTCAGAAATACTTGCAACTCGGTAGTACAGCTTCAAGTCAGGGAGAGCAATACCACTTTCTACTTTCGGTTATCTATTGCTGACTGTTTAATAGTGGTCTTTTTGCCTTCCATATAAATGGAGTCGAGCTGTTTTAAAAAATATATACAGCATATTAATAATCATAAGAGTATTTTGAAACGGTAATAAAAATTTGAGATGGATATTAGCTTTAACTATGTTAACTCAGCCTGCTACAGAGAGGTGAAGGGTTGACCATTAGTTGATAAGTTGCTTAGTTTTTTTTTCAAGCTACCAAAATTGTTTAAAAAAGATTTTTAAGCGTTTCTTGTAACTCTTGTTATATACTGCTACATATTAAGAGGTTCACTTGAAAAAGCACAGGATATCTTGTAAAAGTCATTCAAATGTTATTTTTATGTATGTAATGAACAGAACCATATAGTACCATAGATAATTTTTCTTCTTTCTTCTAAATGCCCTTTATTTCTTAATTTTGCCGAAGACAAATGAACCTAGCAACCAGGCAAAATTGCACTGCAGCCATTTGAACCAGTGCTGAATGAAGCCCATTGTTGCAACTCATTGTCCATAACGAGTAGTAGATATATTAAGCTTTGGTGACCTCGAGGTGGGGATCCCCATTCAGTGTCTGAAGCACATGCTTCTTGTAAATTTATGTTGGATAAGTAACATTATTCATAACACAAAAAAAATGATCTATTTTGATAGTAGTTTTTTTCGGTTCTCAACAATCCTTAATCTGTTGAATGCTTTTTCTGTGTTTACACGGACTAAAATATCTGGAAAGGCAGTTGCTTAGGGTGTGTACAGTAAGTCCAACAAGCAGCCAACATTGATGATATCTGGCTGCCTTTACTGAATCTAGATTAGTCTGGTGATATTATTATAGCAAGAACATTCTGAATTCTTTTCACTAGAACTTTGCCCAACAACTTAATGTCACAACTCTTTAAATAAACTGGTCTGTAGGATTCACATTCCAAAGGTCTTCTTTGAAAACTCAACGACTGACACCTGGTGTAAGATGTAGGACAGAATACCGTCTTTTACTTCTTCAAATATAGCTAGCAACAGCAAAGCAAGTTTAGTAGACATCCTTTTGTAAAATTCCACTGGATAACCATTTGAACCTGAATCTTTTCCACTTTTTAAATATTTTATAGCACCCTTAATTTTAGTAAGACTCTGAGGTTTGTTCAGTTTCTCTACAAGAAATGTGCTAAGTAGTAGCAATTCTAATTTATCAAGAAAGTTACTAATGTGAGTTTCTAATTCATTATACTGTGATGTTTATAGAGAAATAATATTCCATAAACATATTAATTTTTGCTTTAAACTCACTGAATTTTGACCCTTTTACATTTTTCATCTCTCCAATTCTCTTTCACACTTCCTTTGTATGTATTTGTTAAGCTACTGTAAAATCTTATCAGCTTCTTTCCCCATGCTCGTAATGAAGAGTGCCATGACTTAAAGATTAAGTGTTCTGTTTCTTCTGTTGTTTAAAAGAATAAACTTTGTTTATAGTGAGGTCCATTGTTATATAGGGTGTCATTAATTGAGTGTGTCTATTTTTTGTCAACCATGGAAATCTCAGTAATTAATTCTAACCTCCATTTTGTTTTCAGTTTATTTTTATGAGACACAAATAATATACAGTTAGTCATGCAGATAACGTTTGAATCTGAGTTGATCTCTATAAAAATCTATTTGAGAGGTAGTAAAATTAATGAAGTCATCAACTCTTTGACTTGAAGGGTGCAGTTGCCAACAATATTTTGTACCAGTGTAGCCTAGTCATTTAATTTCCAAAATAATTGGAACATGACCACAGATAACAACTGCATCATTTACAAAATTTAATAAAAAGCAAATTTTTGCTACCAGTAAAGAAATAACTAATATGTCAGTTACTGTGAAATACTATGGAAAATAAGGAATATTGAATTGATTTAGGATAGAGAAATCTCCTTTGATCCAAGTAGCTAAGATTTCTCATAAAATGTAAGACTATTGCAGTGGTTATTAACCGATCTTAAATAGGATCTAATACACAATTAAAATCCCTTGCCATTATGAGCTTATGCAAGCTCATTATTAAAAATTACTTGTAGAACTTTGACCATAAATTATTTTATCAATTGAGTTGCATATATGCCAACCAGACCCACTTTAGTTTGTTTAATATTCTCACCATCATGATAGAGCACCCTTCAGAAACTGCTATTGTTTCATTAGTAACAAAAGGGATTGCCCTCTGGATCAAGATTCCCACACCACATTTCTTCTTGTTAAAAGATGGAATGATGTAATTTTTCAATCAAGTTTTGTTTTACCTGTAACTGATCCCTTGTAAATTATACGTGTTTCTGGCAGAAATAATAAATCTGGTCTTATGGAAGAGAATTGTTTTTTTCCTTTTACGCCCATGACTGAGACATTTGACATTCCAACTTACTAACTTTAATGAACAGTCTGTGTTCTATGGTCTTCATTTCCTAGATTTCATCTTCTTATCTCTAAATAGTTTTTTTTTTCTTTTTTGGTGGTATTTTACATTTGTATAGCCCATAGAAGGTATTGAATTCAGTTTTCTCTTTCTTAAACAAATAAGGATGATATTGCCATAGTATACCAAAAGCACACAATTTTTCAAACAACACTGATTAATTATTTATTAATTATTATAAAAATCTTAATAAAACTTTTGGTAGATAGAAATACCTAAGCAACTGTTAATAGTATAAATAATGTACATGTTAATGCTAATGCTATTACTGAGGAACAAAACAGTGTTACTGCCAATAATAATAATTCTAGCAATGGTAATAGTGATAGTACTTGAGAAAATAACACCTCAGATATTATTGTTGTAATTAATATATTTAATCAGATATAATTAATGTAATCACAAATAATCAAGTGTGGAAAAAAACAGCAGAGAGGAACAATGAAATATTACATTTGCAAAATAAAAAAGAGCCTCTACCTCCTCAGCTCCAGCTACTGGTCAGGCTTAATTTGATGGATTTGGAAACCTTTCTAATTTCAATGTAAATTGTACAGAAAGTTGTTATTTGATTTAACACAAAGGTGGTTTCATCAGCATTTTCGTTTGTTCTGATTTTTTTAGGCTACATACAGAATTGCTACACTCAAAATGTACAACTTCAACAGATTAAATGGGATATTAGGTAAAGGCATTAGCACTTTATGGTGTAAGAAGTCACTCATGACTTGCCAAGCAATTGTACTTTATATAGGGTTTAAATTGAGTATGTTTATTCATAGTCTATTAAATAACACACTTTAGGTCAGGCAACAAAAATGAGGTAACACTTTAGTTTAGGATGCCACTACAAATTATTCACAATCAAAAACTAATACATTAATTATACAAATAGTAAACTAATGTTGGAAATAGTTAAGATTGTGTATTGTTATTGTCATTTTGCATAATGCTATGATTCATAGTTACTTATTCACAAGCCATTCAATATACAGTAGATTACTCATATCTTTCTTTCCATTCTAACGTATTTTCAAATAATATGTAACACACTGGTTTCAGTGAGGATTATATAATTGTATTATCATGAGTCTGGCCATTTGTGTGAGTATGCCACATCAATAAATATTGTCTAGTTGAATGCTGGCCCCTGCTGTGCACCAGGTTCTGTGCAGATAAGCTCTGGTTCCTATGACCATGTACTAATGAAAGCTGCTTGTAGAGATACATGGATGGGTATAAAAAAGTTTTTGCCAACATTCCTGGTTTTCAGTTGTAACATCTGGCTTTTTTTTTTTTTCTTTACGACAAATCTGTTTTGACATTTCTATGTAACTTCTACAGTATATATCTGCATGCACACACTGGTATTTAATGTCAGACATCCAAAGTCTCCCAAGAATCAACACCTTCTCCCAGCCTCCTACAAGTGATTGCGAATCTCCATCATGTAAACCCCAAGGGGGAGCCTCCTTTAGAAAAATGCCATTTGGACTGTTAAACCCAATCGAGATAACAACCCTGATAACAGCAATTCCTAGAGTCACCCCAGTGCGCAGCCCCCGCACAGATGTCCCTAATCCAAACCTCCCTGAAACCATTTTTCTAAGGGTGGGATGTCTGTAAACTAGTATGCATTACAACGGAAATGTCAGTGAGAAACTGTAATCATTTCACCTCAGGCCTATTTTAAAACAACTGACCCTAAAATCAAACAATTCTGATTTTGCAGAAATACGCATAATAATCTAAATGCATACTAAATTTTTATTTGGTATAATAATACCACTACAAAGATATCTGCAATCAATTTAATAAAATGAAACATTTTTTTAAAAATGCATGTTTTTTCTGTTTAAGTAAATTTAAGTAAATAAATTCAATTTCTTGTTTGCAATATATGATCAAGTAAATATACCCATGGTTCTTATTATAACAAATATAACATAATTTTGTTTGTGTCATCATTTAAACTAAATAGCACGCTGAAAACAACACATAAAACAATTTTAATCACAGTCTACCAAAACCATTGGAGAAGTCTACTCATTATACTCTTATCTGCACTTTTTTATGATTATTTAAATAAAAATGAGAACAGATGGTCTGCCTCCTAATCAAACTCTGAGGAATAACATTACATGATTTTCACTCATAGACTTCTATATTTGCTTTAAAAGTATGGGAGAAAAAACGTTACTTCTGTGAGACCTGAGTTTCTTTTTTCATTGTATTGGCTTTACATATTATAGTAAGTTTGACACAGTTCAATGAAAAATATATAATCAATGCTACATCCCTAACATTTTTTTTATATTATATCAAACTCAGCTGCATCCAAATCAAATATGGAGAAGCGTTTGAGCAAAACACACAATGTGAAGTAATACCAAAGGTAGAACGAAGGTCCTAGAATGTTTAATTTGAAACATTACTAGTAAATTCAAGAACGATTTCAAAGGAAAGTTCCTGGCAAAGTGTGCAGTTGTGGGTTTCCCGCAGTCAGCTCTGGCCACTTTGAAAGAGTATAGGAGGCACGTTTTTGTACATCTGTGCAGAAGTGATAGCTTTTCATCTGTCCTTAGGTGAGTTGCAATGTTCAGTGCAGTTGCCAGAGCTTTATACTTTTCTCATAGTCTTTGGTTCCAAAATAAGTACATTCACTTTAAAAAGATGGGCTACAATCTTTTGCTGGCTAAGTTAAATGGAAATAAGACACAGTAACTATAAGTGACCATAAGCCAAACCTCAGACCACAGGGTACATCTACTTTCATTTTATAAACTATGTGAGTTGTCTCCATGTTTCTCTTCCCATCTTCCTGTCTGGCTTCTTACATGACAGTAATATTTTCTCTCTATTAGCTTTCCCCAGCTGTGTTTACTTATGGCCCCAGTCACCCATCTTAAATAAAACAATGCAAAGTGAAATAAAGCTCACATATCACAATGGCACACGTTAAACCTTTGGCTACACCACCTCACAGAGAGTATGATTTTACCATTAACATACTCCCTAGAGCTCTTTTGCCAAAGGGAAGAACCCATACTCTATCTCACCCAGAGACTGATTATCTGAAAGAAAATTTTGTTAACGTATTTAATAAACATTTTAGAAGTCTTTTAGAGCTAAGGTCTTTCTTGCGGAAAAGGATGGAACAATTTGTCCCTGGATTTATCATTAGAATTTAAATATAATCATTTAACACTAGAATTACCAAAGCCTACGCAAAAACTCGTAAATCCGGCCCACCTTAAATCGCTTCGCACCTCTCTGTCAGCGTCTTGGCATTTTGACACCAATTCATGGTATTATGGACATTTAACAATACCTTATGGTCTTCCTACTGCCCCAGTGGTATTTAAATCTTTTGTTAATTATATTTTTAGAGATGTTTTATGAATTTATGTGTTGGTTTATATACTGTAGGTGTTTTTTTTTCTAAATGTTTTAACCTTTTACGTTTGTCATCGAAGTAATGTCAAGATTCTCAGCAAATAATGTTTTTGCAAAACTTGAAAAATTATTATCAAATTTCTATACAGGCCTAGAGTCTAGAAAGTTTAAACAAGTACATAGATGCATAGGCTTTTCAGATTATTAAAGAAGATATATTAAATGGAGTTATTTCCATTGTTGCCCCCCAATGCTGACCTTGTACATGAACCCTCACAAAAATTTCAATGAACTGTAGGAAGCACAAGAAGCCCTCCAAAAACTTAAAGCAGACTTTATGAATATCCATATTTTAAGATGCCCAGATATCAGTTAGCTTTTTGAATTAGAAGTTGATGCTTCAGTTGTTGGAACTGGTGCAATTATATTGTAATGCTTTTATGACATGGGAAAGTTAGCAGCCGTGTGACTTTTCCCTTGTCAGTTAACCACAGCAGAACAAAATTATGATGTTGGGTGTTATTTAGTAGCAATGAAATTGGCTTTAGAGAAGTGGAGGCATTAGGCATTAGAAGCTGAACGTCAGTGTATAGTCTTACCAATTACAAAATTATAGGATATCTTAAGACTGCAAAATGTTTAAATGCTAGACAAGACTGATGACCATTTGTTTTAGTCTTTTAATTGTTTAATTCACAAGAAGTAAAAATTTAAAGGCAGATGCTTCCACGCAGTAATTTAAAGTAGAATAATTTCTATCAGATCCAGAACTATTTTTTTTTACCATTTGTAATCTTATTAGAATTTGAGAAACTTATAAATATAATTGATTTACCGGTAATTACGTCTTCTAATGTTGCTCACCCTGACACTTCTGACTGAGTGTTATTTGTTCCAATATATTTAAGAAAAGATTTTTTTTTCTTGGGGTTATGATTTGTATACAGTAATCCCTCACCTATCGCGGGGGTTACGTTCCAGAGCCCCCCGCGATAGGTGAAAATCCGCGAAGTAGCGACCTATATTTATTTTATTATTTATACATATTTTAAGGCTTTATAAACCCTTCCCACACTCTTATAAACCTTTCTCACTCTCTTGTTAACCTTTCCCACGCTCTTATAAACACTTCCTATGCTCTTAAACACTTTCTACATTCTTAAACACCTCAGACCAACACTGCACGCAGCGATCAGACGTCAATGTGTCTGCACTCGCTTTGTGAAGGGGGGCAGCTGAACTCACGCTGAGCAGAAATGGACTTTGTGCTGCTTCTGCCAAAATGCCTGCTTGTCGCTCTGCGCGAGGAGTGTGTGTGTGTGTGTGTGTGTGGGTGTGTGAGAGCTGAACGCACCTTCGCTCAAACCCCCCCTCCCCGGAAGCGCAGTACGCTCCTGCCACTTCGCATTGTCAAGGGGGTGGGGAGCTGAATGAACGCTAAGGAGAAGTGGACTTTGTGCTGGCTTTGTGCTGCTTGTCGCTCTGCGTGTCAATAATTTAAAAGCCTGTACATCACCAATTTTCCTGTCTCACTGTCTTGTCTTGGCGTGAAGTTAAAATGTTTTATAATAGTGAGATGTTACTCATATCCTTAGCCCGACATCCACATATCATATGTGTTAACAAAGTGTGTTTTATAAGTTTACATGTGTTTAAAGCATGTGGGATGGGTATTTTAAGGCTTAAACTATAAAAGTGTTTATTTATATGGTCTTTCTATATCACGGATTTTCTCCTGTTGCTGATGGGTCTGGAACATAACTTCCGCGATAGGCGGGCAATTACTTGTATTTAAAAACCCGCGAAGTCGTGAATCCGCGAAAAGTGAACCGCGAAGTAGCGAGGGATTACTGTATTCTTGGGAATTTAAGAAATATTTGGTCTGCTGAGTTACTTAGATGCTACTTTTGGTGGTCATCTCTTAGACATAATGTTAAAGAATATATCTTTGCCAAGGATAAGTAACACACTAGTTGTCCAGTTTTTTTACTCTAAAGAGATTTTTAGATTTTGTTTCAGACCTCCCTTTATCTAAAGGCTGCAGTACTATTTTGGTTATTGCAGATAAGTTTGTCCAAGAGCGTTTATTTTTTTCTACTAAAGAAGCTTCTTACTGCAAGAGTAAGTGTTGCAGTATTTATTAGACAACATTTTAGACTGCATGGATTTCTAAGATTCATAATTTTTTGATTGAGGTTTTTTGTGTCAAAATGGCAAAGCAATTTAAATCTTTCACCTGGTTAGCATCCCAAAGGTAATGGTCATTTGGAAAAATATCAGTGTTGCACTGTTAAGTAGCCTGACTAGAAGGACTTAATTCCTCGAACATTCAGCTAATTTTAATTTCTCATGACTACTGCTATGTGTTTGATACATTTGAGTGTTTACTTGGACATAAAGCACTTTAATCCATTTAAATAGGAAATGCTCACTTCCTACATTCTGAATATTAAGGTCAAAGGAAAAAGAAAAACCTAAAGAGAGGTACCACTGCTACTACCAAATAACACCTTATAGCTCTGTATATTTCCCTGTGCATTTGTTGGATCCAAATCCTAATTTGTATGGAACACAGAACAGATATCCCAGATTGACTATATTAGACATTTTTTTGGTTTTGGAAATAACTTAACCTTTTGAAGTGCAGATACTGCAGAAATATATATTTAAATACATTGTACTATTTTGATTATAATTTACAATTATCCCAAAGTCCTTAGTGGACATGCCATGATATTGAAGAAGCAAGGAAAAAAACAGCTTTCAACATCAGAAATCTAATTAAAGGGACAGGAATCAGTTATAGAAGCGTCAATATGTGAATGGAAATATAAAAAATGAAATATAAATAAAAACACTCTAGTATCATGCAAACTAATGCAAATGAATAAGTATACATTTCTGTAATTGAAAAAGTGATAAATAAAATGTTTATCAGTACTGTTACTTAGTGTGATTTGAAGTGATCAGCTATTGATGGCCAACTATTAATATATACAGTACATTACGGATTCTTGTTCACTGTCCAATATGTTCACTGTGATACGTACATGATACAAAGAAACAATCACTTTAACATTGATTTTCTTGAGTAAAAGAAAAGGTCCAAAATATTGTGGCTCAGTTGTACTTTTCTATTGCTTTGACATGGATTAAAAGACAATTAATGACTCTCATCTAATACATTATTTTGAGAATTCAAGGACCATTGAAGTTGTCCAATCAAATTAATAGCTGATGCCACCTTTCTAGAGCTGCACATTGACATTTAATGTGTTAGAGGTCAGATTGTTTATTTTAGGGTTCTATTTTTGACTTCTGGCTTACACACAATTTTTCTATCTTAGCCAGTCATTTGCCAATTACATCTGGTTTTGAACAGCCCTATCTGTAACTGAATACTGTATTTTCTAAGACAACATATTGAAAAGGTAAGTAAGAAAATCTGATCTATGATTTTAAAAACTGGAACACTTCAAAATGGTGTTGTAAACATAAACTGGTTTTAAATTTTTCACCAAGGGTAAAGACCTCATGCTCACGCACAGCCAGTAACATCGCAGGCAGCATCAATAAGGAAATAATAGAAATGGTTAGCTGCTTTCAGTTCCTTGAGCTGAACACTAATGCATTAAGGTTATACTGTACAGATAAAAGCCTTTGTACCTCTGAAACCTGATCATCCAATCACAAGTCTGTTCATTTGCCAATATAAATACAGTCATCCCTTACCTATCGCGGGGGTTACATTCCAGAGCCCCCCACGATAGGTGAAAATCCGCGAAGTAGCGACCTATATTTAATTTATTATTTATACATATTTTAAGGCTTTATAAACCCTTCCCACACTCTTATAAACATTTCTCACTCTTTTGTTAACCTTTCCCACACTCTTATAAACACTTCCTATGCTCTTAAACACTTTCTACATTCTTAAACACCGCAGACCAACACTGCACACTTCACGCAGCGATCAGACGTCGATGTGTCTGCACTCGCTTTGTGAAGGGGGGCAGCTGAACTCGCGCTGAGCAGAAATGGACTTTGTGCTGCTTCTGCCAAAATGCCTGCTTGTCGCTCTGCGCGTTCAGAAGGAGGAGGAGGAGTGTGTTTGTGGGGGTGTGAGGGCTGAACGCACGTTCGCTCAAACCCCCCCACTCCGGAGGCGCAGTACGCTCCTGCTACTTTGCATTGTCAAGGGGGTGGGGAGCTGAATGAACGCTAAGGAGAAGTGGACTTTGTGCTGCTTGTCGCTCTGCGTGTCAATAATTTTAAAGCCTTGTATTTTCCTGTCTCACTGTCTTGTCTTGCGTGAAGTTAAAATGTTTTATAATAGTGAGGTGTTACTCATATCCTTAGCCCGACATCCACATATCATATGTGTTAACAAAGTGTGTTTTATAAGTTTACATGTGTTTAAAGCATGTGGGATGGGTATTTTAAGGCTTAAACTATAAAAATGTTTATTTATTTGGTCTTTCTATATCGCGGATTTTCTCCTGTTGCTGATGGGTCTGGAACATAACTTCCGTGATAGGCGGGCAATCACTTGTATTTAAAAACCCGCGAAGTCGTGAATCCGCGAAAAGTGAACCATGAAGTAGCGAGGGATTACTGTACATTTTACTTGTATTAGCATCACTACACTGGTTACATGTGTCTTTTAGGACTGATTTTTAAAATACCCTTCATTGTCTACAGTAATACTCTAAACAATCCAGCACCTTTTTATATTTTGGAATGGCTGTTTCCTTACATCACAAATTTTAATCTCAGCTCGGTGATCATGGCTTCCCTGTGTGATTTGAAAGTGAAATGTAACTTGAACTGGTGAGGTAGCTTTTTGCTTTTGTGCTTATGTGTGAATGTTTTACTGAGATGGATATGTCAGGCACAGTACTGTTAAGCATTTCAAAAACTGTGTAAAAGACACTTTTTTATCATTGTTATGTTAATTAATTTGTGTGTGTGTTGTGAAAGAAGTAGTCTCAACACACAATAAAGGTTTGGGTCAGCCACCCATATATTGTCCCTGGCTGCAAAAGGGTAAAGAAAACAATGTTGCTGTGTTTAGGTTGAGTTCAAGGACTGTTTTATAAGCCGTGAACCAGGAATGATGTCATCTGGCTGGAACCAGAAGTGACGTCAGCCTGGGTGCCAGAACCAGAATGATGATAAATCAGGCAGGTTTTCCCATATTTGGCCTGCAAAGATAACAGAGGTAGGTTAAGTGCATCTCGCCACCCCCTGGCCTGGTGAGTAATTACCTCCACTTGGTCCACTCAGCTTCTTCCTAGTCACACGAGCTTACAGTACATGGATTCTGTAAGACTAAAAAAATCCTTCCTCATTGCTTAATTTACGCTTTACATTTATTTGCAGTGGCATGTATGGTTGTTTTCATAGAGTAGAGATGTAATCATAATTAAGTGTTTTATTACTACAAACACAGCAAATACAAACCTGAATGTCTTTGGACTGTGGGAGGAAAACAGAGGTGGGTAGAGTAGCCAAAAGTTGTACTCAAGTAAGAGCAGTGTTAATTCAAAATAATATTACCCAAGTAGAAGTAAAAAGTAGTCATCCGAAAAATGACTCAAGTAAGAGTAAATAAGTATTTGGTGAAAAGACTACTCAAGTAGTTAAGGGGCGGAGTGGTAGCTCTGAGGCTAAGGATCTGTGCTGGTATCCAGAAGGTTGCCAGTTTGAATCCCTGTCACTGCCAAAAGAAATCCTACTTTGCTGGGCCCTTGAGCAAGACCCTTAACCTGTAATTGCTCCATGGGCTCTGTACAATGGCTGACCCTGTGCTCTGACCCCAAGGAGTATGCAAAAACTGACAAATTCCTAATACAAGAAATTGTGTAAGGCGAAATAAAGAACAAAAAATACTGAGTAAATGTATGATCATTGTAAGAGCCAATCTTAGAAAGTTAAAGTTTTGAGTTAAACTCATATTAATGTTTGCTTTATTTGAATAGAATGTAATTTCTTCCATAGTCATAGACAATGACTATGACTTTTCCCCCTATAAGTTAGTAAGAGATAGATATCTTCTTGCTATAACTGAGAAACAGTGTGATAATAGATCTAGTTGTGTTTAGAACAGGTCCCAGTGAACAGGGACTTGAAAGACCCATTTTCAAGTTAGAAATGGGATAAGCATACAGTTTTCTGACCGTTTTGAAATGGTTCAGAAATGAAAGTGAATAGTAATGATTTAAGATGTATCAAGATTAAGCTTAGAAATGAACTTTTCTTATTATAAATTTTTCCCTTTTTTGCTATTTTAATTTTCTTTTTTGTGTGAACTGTTTTACTTTGAAACTTAACTAAACTTTTTAAAATGAAGATATTTTGTCTGTGGAATCATTTCTGTGCGTCAGGCTTTTGTTGAATCCCATTTTTTGAGTTAGAGCTCTGGTAACTTTGGGAAAATGCAGCTACAATCATAGTAAATGATTTATTTATTTTAGAAATGTTGTAATAAGACAGACAAAAATATAAAATAATGTGCAAATTCTGCTATTACCAAATAATAAAATAAAGTAAAAAATGAGTAAAAATAAATAACATTTTTACAAAAGAAAGATGTACAAATAACACAAAGTTCCAAATCTCAGTTTTTCAGTAGTTTTGTATTTTAAACAAGTATTTACCAGCTTTTAAAGATGCTCTCATCTGTGGTCCAGGATATTCTGAATCTTGGTAGGAGTATTGCTGCTGCAATCAGCTCAGGCTCTTTCATGACGTCTCCGAAACATTTCTGGATCCTTTCCCGCAGGGCATCAACAAGAGGTCTACACATTTTGCAAGATGACTCCAGCCTCTTCAGCTTCTCCTGCAACTGGTAAAGTGTTGGCAGCAAAAAGCCCATGTGCACAGATGATTCCCTTTGGAGGATGTTAAGGGCAATGGCAATGGGTTTCATCACAGTTGTGTATTCAGCCAAAAATCCCAATTCAGCAGGATTGAACCTAAAAAAGGTGTACAAATAAAAAGTACAACTCATAGGTATTTCTAATACAATGTATTTATTATGCATTGTCCATGTTCAACACACAAATAATTACAAAATAAGACAGTAAATGTGTTTAATTAGTAACATCCACAATTGTCATAGTCTTGCAAATTTACTTAAGACAGGTGGATTCACCCATTAATCACGCATTAATGTTTAAAAACAATGTAAGTTCTGTCAACTTACATCTTTATCTTTAATGTTGTGCAAACATTGCAAATTGCTTTCTCTTCTTGCTCTTTCTGAATGCACACAACCCTTTCCACATCAAGGCACCTGGAGCTCCAACGGGTCAGATTGGGTCGGAGAAACTGCAGCTTGCATTCACGTTCCGCTGTTTCATAAGCCATGGTTGACCTGCTGGTTTTATTCCACAGAGCATGACATTTTGCAAAAGCCTTGAGACAGCCTCTTGTATATTTCATTGTCAGTTTCAGCTTCAGCAGCATCAAATGTTGATATAAGATTGAGTAGATGACACTTTTGGTGCCTCGGAAATTGGTACTCAAGACATGTGTTGTCATTCAAAACAGCAGACACTTCTTGATACTCCACCGCTAACTCATTCTCTTCTGTTGCATCATCAAGGGTGGAGTCTTGATGCTCCTGTCCATCTGTGGCTTCTTCCTCTTTCTCTTCACCATATAATCTTGGTCAATTTTTCCCTGATGTGATACTCAGAATGTATTTCCTCTAATGCTGCAGCAAGAACATCAAATGTGTGAGCCTTTAAGAGGTCTACAAGCCAATACAGCAGAATGCCTCTCTAGAGAGGTTTCATCTATCCAGTGACAGGTGACTCCTAAGTAGCTGTGTTGTCTGGCAGACCAGCAGTCTGTTGTGGTAGCAATGTAATTCACTTTGCTCAACTTTTTGTTGATTATGCTCTTCATTTTCTTTGTAGCTTCCTGTGTTTTTGAGCATAGTATTTTCCTTGTCATTACTGTACATTGAGGTTGCAAGATTTCTATCATAGACTTGAAGGACTTGAATGGTTGGTTGGCCTCACATACAAACATTAGCACAAGCTTGTCAAAGGTTGTCTGTGTTACCTGCCGAGAGCCAGTGAGGGAATCTGTGAGTTTTGCATTCTTCATAGGTTGTTCAGTAGAAGAGGAGGACTTTTGTTTTCTATGGGAGTCAATTAATTCTGTATATGTCTGCATTTTGTTGGGGTGCACCGTCTGTTCACAGAAAAAGTGGCAGGCTGTGAGGCTACAGGGGATTAAGCCACGAGAATACACTAATTTTCACAAATTTAGTTTCATTTGCTAAAGTTAACTTAATTATACTAGGATTTGTGGTGATTAATGGATTAAATCTGAGCATACCGTGACAGAGTACTGTGGTCACCACATTTCTGTATCTACTTATCCAGAAGAACAAATTCCTTTTTTTTTTAAATAAAACAGCTAAACTTTGATACGATAGTTTTATAAGCAGGCTCTGACATTACATAACCTGTATTCGAATGTTTGTCAGTTACCAAAACCATCCTGACCATTCATAATTTGCGATAGTTGGTAGCTAAAGCTAATTCATTCCTCCATGGAAAATGTATTGTAGTCTGCTTAGATTATGGCACCATTTAACAAAATGTTTATAAAAACTAAAAGGGTGTATATAAAAACTCTTTTAAGACTGGGGTTCTGTAACCTAACAAACTAACATCAGCCTATGTAAAACTTAATGCGACATGTTTCCTCAGGTTAGACGTTGAGTTTTTATATCTGAAATGTGTGTTTGTTTTGGCAGACACAGAAGACATTGCATTATATAGCTGTTCTTTTGCACTGTGTATAAGCGAAACATGCTTTTTATATGAGGCCAGGGGTGTTCATCCTCATCCTCTTCAGTTTTAGCATTGGAGACAGTTGCCTCTGCCATTTTTCATGTATTCTTTCTTTCCCTGTCTGCTGTCTGTGAGGAGTTTGTGCCGCTATGCTGCCACAGTTTGTGTGAGGTCATGTGACTGCATGGCCACGTATGATTGGTGAAACAGAGTCATGTGATTATTGTTGCTATGTCTTAAAGTATAGCGTATCTAATGTGTAAATGGAAAAAAGTAATGAGTCAAGTGTTGCCCAATGTAGCGGAGTAAGAGTACCATTTCTTCTTCACAAATGTACTCAAGTGAAAGTAAAACATATGGTGCAGTAAAACTACTCTTAGAAGTACAATTTTTTAAAAAAGTTACTCAAGTAAATGTAACTCGTTACTGCCCTCCTCTGCATATAGACACAGAGAGCATACAAACCCCACACAGGTAACACCGGGAATGTGAACCCTGATTTCATTTTTGTAGCGACAGCAGCACTAACACTGTGCCAACATGAATACGCAAATACAACACAAGTACAAAACCGATAACAAAATATTGTCAGTGTCCAGACACAAGCACAGAAACATTCCACACTGTAAAAGTGAGGCATATAGATGAGTAAACATCCTTAATGACTATAAATTCATATCATTTTTATGTGTATGACTGAGACAAACATCTGTTTTAAATTTACAAATATGTCTTACTGATACTGGACAGCACATCCATCATCCTCCTCCTCGCTACTATCAGTGCTTTTACTAACATTCTGCAACTTTTTTTTTTATTTGATCCACTCTGTAAGATGGGTATACCACAGTCTAGTGCTGGATAATGTTCTGTGCTTACAGTATCTACTGGTGAACCAGAAATTTGACTAGAATCTTCATTCGCAAATCCATCAGTCTCATCCTGCTTTGCATTTTCAATAGAGCATGGGGAATTTATATTACTTACAAAACAAAACTGAATTTCCAGAAAGGATTTTTTCAGAAGTTGAACTGTGGAATAGCTTTCTCATTGTTTCCATCTAAATCAGTTAAAACAGGTTGTACTTATCTTTGACCAGATGATTCAGATATTTGGAAAAGAATGCCTGGGTGGCCCATATAGAGTGGTGCTGGGCTGCTGCAAATAAGAGCTGGTGCTACACTTGTGCAGGAGGAGACTAGTTGAGACTGGGGCCTACCACTGGCTGTGGAGAGTTATACTGGCCTCCAGAGGGCACTGATGAGAGGTTGCCGTGTCATGACTTGCTGTATACATATCCTTAACTAAAATGTTAATGAAATCCTAAAAATAAATCTTACCAGCTTGTTCATCAGCTGGTGTGTCTAGCTCACAAATCCTCAATTTGATTGGTGGGTTGCAGTTTCTCTTCGGCTCTTTCTTCTTCATACCAAGTTTAGTGTGGCTTTCCATACTGTCAAATATAGATTTTAAGTGAAATATTGATTTTTTTTTGTAATTTTACCATAACAACATTGTTTATATTAGCTGGAAGTCCAAAGAATGTGTAATTGCATATTTGCTCATCTCTCAATAGTCAAAAAAATCTCTTACCAATCTAAAACAAAAGCGTACCTTTTAAAACACAAAAACTTAAAACTATTGTTATAAAAATGATGCAGGTTCTGCTTGTCACAGTTGAGTGCACTTTAAAACTAGCTGATCTTTACTGTTACTGTATCCTCCCACTAGTTGTAAACTTCAAAGCAAACAATTATGAATTATGTGATCATTTAAAATATTACAGTTAATAAAATTATATATCATATTGCTACCTTTCGACTTCCTTCTGGACTTCCACTCTGTGGATTGAATTGTGCTCGAACTTAACCAACTTAACCAGTTTGCTGCTTACTGCAGCATGTAAGATGGAACGGGGTGAAGGTCAGATGTTGGGTTGCGGGACAGGGCAGGGGCAGATGCCAGAGTGTTAAGATATAATGAGACCTATTCCTGTATTCTGGTAAAGAAGGGAACGGTATCAACCATGTACAATGGTAAATAAATAATCAGTATCACTAATGTCCAATACAGTAAAAAGATGGAGTCAACACACATACAAAGCATAATGCTGCACGGCGTCTACCAGCACTGGTCTCTCGTTCAGATGGTATTAAAATTTTTACTAGATATGTTTCTGGGAGAAGCCTAAACATTCATCATATGTAGTGCAAAAATTCATCAGAGGGTCCAAAAGTGGACTTGTACACTTAGCTGCAAAAAAAGAGTCAGAAGGTGTACTTAAGTGTCGACCAAACACGATTGTGTGTTTTCGGAGAGGGTTGCATGAGTTCTCATAACTTTGGAGAGATCATCAATGTCTGCAGGAGTGTCTGGTAAATCATGGTAAATCCCATGACTTTGTTAGATGTGCCTGCTTGGCAGTAAAACAAAGCATCACATTGTCCAGCCATCTATGCTGAGTGTGGGGATACCTTCAGATTGATTGCTTCTTTGATTTTTTTTGTTTTTATTTTTCACTGGACTATAATTTTGGAGTCATCACAAGTTCTGAGTTGCACTTTCTGCTCAGGATCTCTGCTCCAATGCTTCCTGTGGTGATGAAACACCCGTTTCCTGAATTTGCAAGCTTAACCCTTCATTTTAATACCACACTTGAGGCTGCAGGAGCATTTTAGAGCATTTTATAAGGTTTTAAGTAACTCTGTGCACACTGAAGTACCATGTACTTGGGGGCATGTCGGCACTTCCTTCTCTAAAACTAAGCTAGGGGAAGAAATAAAAATGGTTTGTGTAGGTATTTGGGTCACTGGGAATCACTGTGGTACCACTTGAGAGAATTTTGAATCACATGTAGTATTTTTTTTTTTTGCTATAGTTTTAATCTGGGAGGCAAGACCGCAGAGTGCCTAAACCCATATTTTACCTGCCTTTCCTCTAGTTTTGGAGCATCAGAATAAAAAGAAGCCGTGGAAAATGCAGCTGGGAAAGAGAGCTTCAAGAAAAAGTATACTTTGTTAAATATGAAGCATTTTTGTTCTTTCAATGTTGGTTTACATGCATACTAAATAGGATATTCAGCATAGGAGACATATTAAATCAGCATTATTTCTCCAAACCTGCAGTCCCCACAGCTTATGGCGGCATGACAAGCTAAAAGACATCCCTTAAGTTTATTTTATTAAATATCGTTTTCAAATAAATATGTGTTGCAAATTCAAGCAGTTATATTTGATATGATAAATACATTTCATTTGAGCAATAGTCTGTGTCTGTTTGAGTAAAATCATTTACACAGATCGCTGCAGACACGGAACACAGATGAAATGTATGTACTGTATTTCAAATAACAGTATTTCTATACCTATAAAATTTCCTTACAACTTTTTGCTATATAAAATGTTCCACACAGATTTGAGCTGTAAGTGACAGAATTCTGGCTGTGATAGTTTGGGTTACTGTGTCAAGAAAGGCATTATGCTGGCTAAATGGGAGATGGGCAAGTGCAGATACAGTGTTGCTAATTCACACATTTGAAAAACAATGGCGGTGGTCATCAGGCAGTTGCTGTGCTGATAAAGACCTGCGATTTTTCTCGTGTATGTTTGGGGAAAGTAGGCTTTTCAAGAAAAACAAAAAATTTGGTAGGCTTTTAGAATTCTAGTATTAAATGGAGGACAATTATTAATTCATTCACTCTGAGCTACGCTCACTCATCAAGGTCTGAATGATTACTTTTTCCATGGCGATGGTGTCCAGCCTGGCAAGACAGGACAGTAGTGTTTCTCTGCTGTGGCATTGTTGTGTGCCAGGGAATTAGCCACGGTGTTCTTGTCTAAAATCATTGTATGTTCTCATTGTTGATGTTTCCAATACCTTCCTGGCCACACCAGCAGAGATCTCCTTAATCTTGTACCTGTAACCATATAACTGAAAGCATATTTTAATTTAAACAAAGCTCTGTTTAAATTAAAGCTATTTGTTTAAAGAAATTTTGTTTTCCTTTTCCCTGGCAATTTTTGACAATTGTACACATTTTCTGTTGAGTCACTGGCTTTTGCCACAGACTTTTTTCCATTGCAATTCATCTTTAAGTATTTGTAAAGCACGTTGAGTTCCACTACTGTATGAGAATGTGACTTATAAATGTTTGCAAATATGAAAACTAAGACCTAATTCATGGACACTTTGAAAAACACAGACGGGACCAAAGGTGTGGAAGTAAGGTTTAATGCTTAGTCCAGTACATCTGTAGTATATCTGAGCAGAGTCCAAAAACAACTCTTCATTTCTGAGCAAGTTTCTGTTTCAAATCAGAACAAACAAGAATGATAAAAAAAATTAGTAAATTAGGATTCAAGCCATAGTCTAAGTGGCTCTCTGTCTAAGCACTTCATCTTACACTGTGAGCTGCAAATACAAGGGGCGTTCAATTATAAACTGGAATTTTCATGCTCTGTTCTTATAAAGAGTACAAGGTAGACATGACTCCTTGGACAAACACATGCATGTTTGAGCTTGTTGCCAGTAATGCTGGCTGCTCTTTTCCCCTTTTCTGTCAGGTATAATGTCGGAGCAGGAGGTACATAATAGTGTTACGCTGCAAATTATTATTACATTTTTGACAAATGAAGGAGTCATTCCATCTCTGATTTCATAATGAATATAATTCTTTTCACCCCAACATAAAGCTGAAGCTGAATTACTCAAAAACAGAAGTCAGCTTCCTTAACACCACCATTCAACTGAAAGACAACACCCTTGTAACTTCTGTTTTTCACAAACCGACAGACAGATGGACCTACCTGAAAAGTGATAGCTTCCACCCCAAGCATATAAGGTGCTCCATTATTTTCAGCAAAGCAATACGGTAAAATCGTATTTGCTCAGACCCGACAGACTAGAATAAACAACTGCAGGAGCTCAGACAAGATTTCATCAGACAAGGTTACACCCCCAAAACAACAGACACTCAAATAAGAAGAGCTATTGCCATACCCAGAGACAACCTTCTGGAATATAAAAACAAAGACAACAAGAACCGCATCCCCCTTGTTGTCACCTACAACCCACATCTTGAAACACTTCAAAAAATTATAAAAGAACTTCAGCCAATACTAAACAATGACCAAACACTGAAAAATGTATTTCCTGAACCTCCCCTCCTGGCATACAGACAACCACCAAACCTTCAGCAACTAATTGTCCGAAGCTCCCTAAGTGAACCAACAGAAAATGGCACATCTCCATGTCTACACAAAAGATGCAAAACATGTGCCCACATTTATGATACAGACCGTATAGTTATACCACACTGCCGACTTGAACATCACATAAAGGTATCATTTTCCTGCAGATCATCTAATGTAGTCTACCTAATTCTCTGCATGAAATGTCCTGACACTGCACTCTATGTGGAAGAAACTGGACAAACACTCCGCCAGAGAATGAATTTACACAGGTTCCACATTAAACATGGCAACACAGATGTTCCTGTAGCGGCCCACTTCAACAGCCATGGACACTGTGAGAGGGACTTTAAAGTCACAGTGCTAATAGGCAACTTCAAAACACAGCAAGAGAGAAAAGAATTGGAAGTTAAACTCATGCTAAAATTTAATACATTACAACATGGCTTGAATAAAGACAAGTGTTTTATGGCCAGATATGAGGATTGTTTACATCTCTCAGAATGGCAGACAACCTGTCTACAGATCCACATTGTTTTGAAAAAACCCATTATAAACTTCAAAAGACTTTGTTGGACAGTTATCTTATCCAAAGATCTTGACTATACATTGTTCTTCTCTCTCTTGTTAAATTAACCCTAGCCTGAATGAATCTATTAATTTTTTACATTTAAGATTTCTCATTTAAAGATTTACCAATGTTGTTTCTTGTCCTAGAGTGTGTATATAAACACAGGGAACTCCGGTTTCTGTATTACATCTTGCCTGAAGAAGGGGCCTGAGTTGCCTCGAAAGCTTGCATATTGTAATCTTTTTAGTTAGCCAATAAAAGGTGTCATTTTGCTTGGCTTTTTTTGAAACTTAAAAATTAGTTTGGGGATGAGTGACTCTCTTGGTCTAGAGTGTATGATTGTTGCAAGTCATTCAGAGAGGGACTGTCAGCTCTTCGGCCCACTTATGGAATTTTTAGGAGGGAAGAAATTAAAGTCAAATGAGGAGGTTATTGACTCTGTGCAAGAAAGGGTCAACATGCAGTCAAAAGACTTCTACTCTCCTGAGATTAAGAAGCTTCCTGAGCGCTGGAACAACTGTATTGCAGTGGCAGGAGACTACATAGAAATGTATTATGTAAGTCATTTCATTGTATTCAATTCATAAAGTGTAGCTCATAAATTCCTGTTTATATTTGAACGCCCTTCATAGTTTCTGTGCTATAACACAATCATATTAGACAGAACGGCTGTTCAACACACCATAACATTGGCTAAAAACATCACAGAATATAAATGTCATAGTGCCTATTGTCTATAGACATTCGAATATTTTTTCTTTAGTCTGATTGTTTTCACATCCTGAAAATTTTATTTTATTATTTTATGTTTTCCTGGCTGGTGTTCATTTCTAAGATCATGAAAAATGCACACTGCCACAAGCATTATCATCAGACATTTAAACTCCTAATTGAGATTTTGTTTACAACGTTAATGCTAAGTGGTTGCAAGAGAATTGTCTAGGACAAAAATAATGTTAAATCAACAATATAGTTTACACAAGGAAAAGGATTAATGACAGAGAGTACAGCTTTTAATATCCTCAACTTCAAACTGTGGTTTAGACTGTGCTTACAAATTAACTTTGAACTTTCCTGGTGGTTTTCAGTCTCTGCAGTCACATTTACAGTTGTGTAACTGTCATTTTTTGAAATTTGAATTCTGCATCATCTGGTGTGTTGGGGGAGGCAGTATGCTTTAGTGGCATGCAGAGTTTCCAATATCTGATTTACTGTGTAGTCTTTAAGCAGGTTATTAAATGTGCCTGTGCTGTGATTGCAAAAAGTACTTTAAAGCAATTGTACTATGTTTCTCCACTAGTAAATGGGACAACAGAGGTGTTCACCTTTTTTAGCTTTTGCTTACAGTACCAAAAAGTTATGTTAATTGTACAATTATATGAAAAGCCTCTTCATTCTCTGTTTCTAGTAAGTGTTGTGGTGGTAACTTGCTGAGTTGGACAGACTAATCCATTCTAACTCTATTTCCTGGATCTTGAGTCTTCTACTAGCACACTGTCACAGGTACACATCCTGTGCGAGGTGCATGTGGGCACCTCAACTACACGTAACAAAACACCATGACTGGCTTCTTTACTTTGTGTAACTGCTTCCCACCTGACCTAATGGAAGCAAACCACTATATTCCAGGAAAGTACCAGATTTTTTGTTATTTACCTTAGTTGTATCACCCTGAGATACAAACCATTCAAGTGTTCAAGACTGAGGTGAAGAAGACCACAACTACAAATTGCATATGTGCAATGCTGGGGTCTTCCAATTTTACCCTCCAGATTTGATGAGCAGTTTGCACAAGATAATTAAGAGCAACCATGGGACCTTGATATTCACTTGCTAGTGGTCTCTTTTTAGCACTGATTTAACATCACAATGCTGTCTTACTGGAATTCATCAATCCATCCATCCTTTGGACCTTTTCTTTGCATTCAAAGTCCAACTAATGCTGCTTGACCTTCAGCTCCATCCTCTTTTTGAAGTGTGTCTCTGATAGATAGATAGATAGATAGATAGATAGATAGATAGATAGATAGATAGATAGATAGATAGATAGATAGATAGATAGATAGATAGATAGATAGATAGATAGATAGATAGATAGATACTTTATTAATCCCAAGGGGAAATTCACATACTCCAGCAGCACCTTACTGATACAAAAAACAATATTAAATTAAAGATTGATAATAATGCAGGTAAAAACAGACAATAACTTTATATAATATTAACGTTTACCCCCCCGGGTGGAATTGAAGAGTCACATAGTTTGGGGGAGGAACGATCTTCTCAGTCTGTCAGTGGAGCAGGACAGTGACAGCAGTCTGTCTCTGAAGCTGCTCTTCTGTCTGGAGATGACACTGTTTAGTGGATGCAGTGGATTCTCCATAATTGATAGGAGCCTGCTGAGCGCCCATCTCTCTGCCACAGATGTCAAACTGTCTAGCTCCATGCCAACAATAGAGCCTGCCTTCCTCACCAGTTTTTCCAGGTGTGAGGCGTCTTTCTTCTTAATGCTGCCTCCCCAGCACACCACCGCATAGAAGAGGGTGCTCGCCACAACCGTCTGATAGAACATCTGCAGCATCTTATTGCAGATGTTGAAGGACGCCAGCCTTCTAAGGAAGTATAACCGGCTCTGTCCTTTCTTACACAGAGCATCAGTATTGGCAGTCCAGTCTAATTTATCATCCAGCTGCACTCCCAGGTATTTATAGGTCTGCACCATCTGCACACAGTCACCTCTGATGATCACGGGGTCCATGAGGGGTCTGGGCCTCCTAAAATCCACCACCAGCTCTTTGGTTTTGCTGGTGTTCAGGTGTAGGTGGTTTGAGTCGCACCATTTAACAAAGTCATTGATTAGGTCCCTATACTCCTCCTCCTGCCCACTCCTGATGCAGCCCACGATAGCAGTGTCATCAGCAAACTTTTGCATGTGGCAGGACTCCGAGTTGTGTTGGAAGTCCGATGTATATAGGCTGCACAGGATCGGAGAAAGTACAGTCCCTTGTGGCGCTCCTGTGTTGCTGACCACAATGTCAGACATGCAGTTTCCAAGACGCACATACTGAGGTCTGTCTAGTCCACGATCCATGCCACCAGTTATGAATCTACTCCCATCTCTGTCATTCTCTCAGAGCCTTCTCAGCCTCCGGGGTCCACTTCCTGAATGATCGTGTGGTTGTAGGTAGGACCCTCATTTTTGGTTTGTAGTGAGGCTGAAGCAGAACCAGGTTATGATCTGCTTTCCCAAGCGCAGGCAGCGGGGTGGTGCTGTATGCGTCTTTAAAATGTTTGCATACAGTAAATCAATAGTCTTATTTCCCCGGGTGTTACAGTCCACATACTGGGAGAAGGCAGGTAATGTTTTGTCCAGCGTCACATGGTTAAAGTCTCCAGCGATTAGCACAAGCGCCTCAGGGTGCTGCGTTTGTAACTTAGCAACAGCAGAATGGATGATGTCACTCACTGTCTCCACGTCCGCTCGAGGAGGGATGTACACAATGACAACAATGATGTGTTCAAACTCTCTGGGCAAGTAATAGGGACACAAACTTACGGCCAACAGTTCAATGTCCCTGCAGCAAGTGGAGACTTTGACGTTAACATGTCCAGAGTTACACCACCGTGTATTAACATAGAGAGCGAGTCCTCCTCCTTTGTGCTTCCCACAGGTACTTGCATCTCTGTCCGCTCTAACTGTGCTAAACCCGGGTAGCTTCACGTTAGCATCTGGGATGGTGGTAGTTAGCCACGTTTCGCAAAAACACAACAAACTGCATTCTCTGTAGGTTCTGACATTTTTCACCAGGCGCAGCCAGTTCGTCGATCTTATTTGAGATTGAGTTCACATTCCCCAGAATCACAGAAGGCACCGAAGGCTTAAAACGCCACTTTCTCGCAAGCCGCTTCATTTTTAGCTTAGTATGATACTCCCTTTTTTTGTGAAATATTATGATTGGTCAATTGAACAATGTCTGACATGGTATTCAAATAATGGAGGAAAGAATTACAGTACAATTAAACCCTACTGACCTAATAGCTATAATCAGATAAATCAGTAAATCTTTCTTTTTGAAAACATCTGACACAACAGCACCATCCTCTTTGCCCCTTGGCACATTTAATGATAAATTAGGGATCTAATGTGTTTTGTATCAACCAAACACTAACTGTTATATGACTCTATACTACTTTTAAAACAAAGAGTGTTTATCAATAAGCAAATGCCAAATGTCTTTGAAGAATGAAATCTTGGTCTCTAATGTAGAAAATTTTCAAGAAACTTGAATTTATGGTCTAAAGAGGAAACCAAACAACAAAAGGTTAAAGCACAACCAACGTGGCACAGGACAAGTAACTGCCCCTTAGACAGACATTCAAAAAAGAGAAAGTCACTCTGAAAGTAGGAGAACACAACCCACACCTTTCAAGTAAGACTGGGTTTACTACACCTCAGCATAATATAACCATTTTATAAGAATATATTGCACTAAACTTAATGCACAATGCTTGCACAAAGAATGCAATATTTCATATCAAATTCAAGCTCAGCTTTAACTCTATCACCTACCCATTCTCCAGAAAATCTCACTGGAGTTATTGTATTTCTCAGCTCTTTTGCCAAATGCCCATATCTCAATTATTATATTAACAGGCCTTTATTTTGTAATGCATGTTTAATTGTCAATGATTCAGTTAATCGATGCCCCTTGTGCACTGGTTCTGTCACATCCTAACAGCCCTGCCTTTCCATATTGGAATAACTGAAACTGATTTTTTGTCAGTGTAGTTGTTTTGTTTTTTCTCTTGTTGGGGTTTCATGTGAGCGTTTGCCTGCACTATGACAGTTTGGTGGCTTCCTCATCCATGAAAAGCTCTTGCTAGCAAGGCAGCCCTTCACAAAAGTTACTAATGTTCTACAACATTTGCAACCTATTTTTAAATCAGAATCCCAATTTATATGATGAAATTCAATCCTATACTAGATTAAAATGATACCAGCAAAGCCTAATTTATTAACTAATCTGAAATATGTAAAACTGTTTTGAAAGCAACTTTTAGTTTCACAGTCTCTGAAAGGTATAATAAAAAACAAGATTTGGTTTTCTTTAGCAGTCACATTATTGTAAGCATTGGGTCTTAGCAAATCATCAACAGAATTTACACTTTCTTGATTTTCTAATGAAAGTGTAAATAACAAATTTCTGTAAATAATGAAAATTGATCAAACAAAATATATGAGCACTGAACTAGGAAATGTATGTTTCTTCTGAATAATTCCAGTGCTTTTCATTACATTTTTCTTGGATTTTATAAATTACAATAATGCTTCTTCAGTGACAAGTTGTGTCTCATCACATTTAACATTTTCTGCCAACCATGACTAAATGCTTCAGAGGTTAAAAGCCGCATGAATTCTGCTACATTGAATGGCAATGACTTTTTAGTATTCCTGCCTTTATTACAAGCTTAATAAAAAATATATGCAGACATACCAGATTTTTGCAAGCAAGTGATTTATTGTTGATTAAAAGTGTAATTATGGAAGCATTCTTAATTTTTACTTTTTGCACTGAAGGTGAGGCTGTTTGCCAACACTTCAAGAAAAAAACAGGTCCATTTTAAAATTTTAAATAGTTCCATTTATTCATGTTTTCAAAGCCATTCTTCATTATAACTGGATAAACAGAATATATCAAGTTGAAGTATTCTTGTCTTTCCAGTTAATCTGAATTTAATTAGTGATAAGATATTAATCGTCCGATTAATATGTTCTACAAGGTTAAATGAGTGACTTAAAACATATTAAAGATAGACATACATAGATAGATAGACAGACAGACAGGTAGATAGATAGATAGTGTAATTATTCCAATTGACGCATCTTATTGTCAAGCACATCTAATGTCCCTATTTATTCCCCTCTAAGCTGTGGCTGAATTTTATCATGCATACACACGTTATAATAATAACAATAATACTAATAATTTCTTAAATTTATGGAGTGCTTTTCTTACTACACAGAGCATTCTGCCAAAAAAAAAGGCAGGGAAGCCCCAGGACGTGAACCCGTGATTGTTTAACTGCGAAGTGGCAATTTTACCCATGCACCGCCAACTCTTACTGCTAGGTTTCAATCCTCTTCGTCCCTTGTGTAGGACATAAGGCTTCAATGACCTCCCTCCATCACCTGTGGTCCTTTGCAGCATGTTGTGCTTCTCCCCATGACAGGTTCATCTTTTGAAGCTCTTGTACCACCGTTCTATGCCAGGTGTTTTTGGGCCTTCCAGTTTTTCTTTTTCCAGGTGGTGTCCATCTTAAAGCAACTCTTGGGATGCGGTTTTGCTCCATCCTTAACACATGTCCAAGCCATCTTAAGTGTCTTAATGTCCTTGGTGATGCATTGACTGTTTGTTTTCTTGTATAATTGTTGGTTTGATATTTTGTTGGGCCAAAAGATCTGGCAGATTCGTCTGAGACATCTGTTGTGGAAGACCTCATGTCTCCTCATGTCTGTACTGACCACACGCCAACACTCTGAACCATACAGGAGGACAGACTTTACGTTGCTGTTGTACAGGAGCATCTTTGTTTTTAGTCTGTATTGTTTAGACCTCCAGATGAAATGGATTTGGGAAAAGGCGCCCTGAGCCTTTCCCAGCCTTGCTCTAATGTCTTTATGGACAGCGCTGTCCTTGCTGATAAGGCTGTCAAGGTAGGTAAAGTCCTCCACAAACTCGAGTGGTGCTCCATTTACCTGGATGGTTGCTGTCGGGATGGAGTTTATGCACATCACTTGGGTTTTGGAGGTGTTGATGTTAAGTCCTGCCTGTCTGGCATATTTATGAAACCTGCCAGTTTTCAATTGCATGTTGGAGTGGTTTGTTGAAAGGACAGCAATGTTGTCTGCAAAGTCCAGATCTTCCAATTGAGAGGACAGGGTCCTTTGGATGCCTCTGGGATTGTCTGCTATTGTATTGGTTGTGATCCAGTCTATTGCAAGTAGGAAGAGGATGGGAGAGATGATGCACCCTTGTCTCACTCCGGACTGTACAGGGAACCATTCAGTGAGAGTGTTGCCCATAAGGACACTACACTCAAATTTTTCATAGAAGATTTTTATGATTGTAATTATCTTATTTGGGATTCCGTAGTACTGGAGTATCTTCCAAAGAGTGTTACGATGGACACTATCAAATGCTTTCTTGAAATCAACAAAGTTGATGTACAGGGGTGTGTTCCATTCTAAGCACTACTCTAGGATGTTTCGCAGTACAAAGATCTTGTCTATACATCCTCTTCTTTTCCTAAAGCCTGCTTATTCTTGTCTAAGCTTGGAGGCAATAGCTGGCTCCATTCTGTTAAGGAGGACTCTGCAGAACACTTTGCTTGGGATGGACAGAAGGCTGATTCCTCTGTTAGGTTTAGCAGCTGATAATTTTGAGTACTGTTTTTTTTATTTTAAACTGTCATAAATAATATCAAAAATATTTTTTAAAAACCCACTTTGGAGCAAAAAGCGTAGGTAATTACTATTATTATTTTTTTGTTAAGTCAATCAAAAATTATGTTTATTTTTTGTCATATCAGCAAAAAAAAAATATTTTTTGGTGTGCTGCAGTAATTTTACTAATTAGTTTATGTGTGCCATGAGATGAAAAAGGTTGAAAATTGCTGGTTTAGATATATATACACTGGTTTGTGTATATATATTGTGAGGGATGGCCGACCAAATATTCCGGCCCACACCTCCAGGCCGCCTGATGGAGCCCTCCCAGCAGCATGGAAGGTCCCCGAATTCCAGCAGGGCCTTATGGACATTGTAGTTTTTATAAACAACCCTGCTGGATACCATGGGGACCACCAGGAGCCGCTGTAGGGAGGCTTGCAGAGTGCTACGTGCCCTATAACCCGGAAGTGCATCCTGATCATATGACCAGAAGGAACGACGTGCTTCCGGAATGAAGAAAAGGACTTTTAATCTGACCCAGAAGTGATGAGGACTCATGGACTGCAGGGTTGGAACCACTTCCGGGTCAGGGACTATAAAGGACTCTGGGAAACCCCAGACGAGGGAGCTGAGCTGGGAGGAAGGGTGGCTAAGTGTCTGGGAGAGGAGGATTGGTGTTTATTGGTTATTGTGTTACATGAGTAGTGTAGAGTGGAGGGAGCTTAGTGCACGTAATTATTATAAATAATAATTGTACTTTTATCTGGTGTTTGGCGTGGTACCTGAGGGTTCAAGAGGTTGATAGCGGCCACTACTGCTACAATATATATATATATAGATATATATATATATATATATATATATATAGATATATATACAGTATATATATAAATCCATTTGGATAGAACAGTTTAGATATATACACACGCTGGTTTGGATATATACAGTATACACTGGTTCAGATATATATAAATCTGTTCTGATAGACCGATTTAGATATATATACACCGGTTTAGATATATATATGTCCTGAGTCAAATATATATACATTGGTTTCGATATATATACATATATATATTCAAGTGATATTTTATGATCACTAGGCTTGTAGTGTAATATATTGTGGGGGAAGTGGGGAGTATATATTGTTATATACTCTGTGTCTGTTTGAAGTGATGGCCAAGAAAAATTTGTATCCTCATGACCAAGATTACAAAGTTTGTGATACAACAGTCTTCAATGTTCATCCATTGCAAAGCCCTATGGTGACTCTCTACTACAAACTCTGTTGACAAAAGGTAATATTTTAAACTATCAATTGCCCATTTAATAGCTAGTCCCTCCTTCTTCAACACTGCATATTTCTTTTCTCTATCAAACAGCTTTTGACTGATAAACAAAATAGGTCTCCTATCTTCTCCTTCCCCCTGCATTAAAGCAGCACCCAAACCTTCCCCTGAGGCGTCAACCTGTAAAATAAAAGATTTGGAAAAGTCAGGACAGTGAAATAATACATTTTCACAGAAAACTTTTTTCAATGTATTAAAAGCATGTTCACATTTCTCTGTCCATTTGATGTTTCTAGGGGCATGGTTTTTCAGGAGGTCAGATAGGGGTGCTGCAATACTTGAAAAGTTCGGAATGAACTGACGGTACCATCACACCAGTCCCAGAAAAGAACGGACCTGTCTCTTTGTTGTTGGCTGCGGACGATTCTGGATGGCAGCCACTTTGTCAGCCTGAGGATGGATAATACCGCCCCCCTATGGTGTAACCCAGGTATTGCACCTCTTCTTTGGCCAAAACTGTTTTTTCCGGGTTTACCACCAAACCAGCATCTTTTAGACGGTCGAAAACTTCAGCAAGGTGCTTTAAGTGGTCTTCCCATGATTGACTAAACACTACCACATCATCAATATATGCTCTAGCGTAGCCTTCTGCACCTTGCAGCACTTTGTCCATCAGGCGTTGGAAATTGGCAGCTGCCCCATGTAGACCAAATGACATTATGATGAACTGGTATAGGCCCCCGGGCGCTCAAAATGCGGTAAGTGGCTTTGACTCTTCTGTCAATGGTATCTGCCAATAACCTTTACATAAATCAATAGTTGTAAGACATTTAGCAGGACCCAGCTGCTCCACTAATTCATCTACCTTTGGCATGGGGTAGGCATCAAAAGCAGATATTGCGTTAACTTTTGAATGGTCTACTCAAAAACGTATTTGTCCATTTTTCATTGGTACTAGTACCACAGGACTGCACCATTCACTCACCGATGGTTCAACTATTCCAAGTTGTTTAATTTGATCCAGTTCCTCCTTGAAGACCTCCTGCAAACGTGCAGGGATGTGTAAATACGCAGTTCTCACCGGACCTGGGGAGGTAAGTCTTATATTATGTTGTATAAGCTCAGTCTTACCAGGCAGAGCTCCAAACAAACCCTCTGGAATGATCAGTTGGATATCCTGTCTCTGTTTGTCACTCAGGTGTTCCAACAAGGGCAACACTCTAGCATCTGGTCTGGAGGGCAAATACTGTTCCTCTGCCTCATCCTCCTCCAAGACACTTCGAATGAGAAACTGGAAGGAAGGATTAGTATTCTCATGCCAAGCCTTTAACATATTTATATGAAATGTCTGTTTTGGCTTCCGTGGATGGTCAGGCATCTCAATCTCATAAGTGACTGGATCCTTTTGTGCTGTCACTGTATAAGGTCCCTGCCACTTAGCTAGTAAGCTGCTCTCAGAAGTAGGCAGAAGCAAAAGTACCTTTTGTCCGACAGCGAGGTTACGTTCTCTTGCGGCTTTGTCATACCATGACTTTTGTTTAGTTCGTGCCTTCTCCATATTTTCTCTCACTATCTGGGATAGGTAGGCAAACTTCTCCTGTAACTTGAGCACAAAAGTTAGCACATTCTTTGATTCTGCTCTGTCTTTGTTTCCTTCTAGAGTCTCTCTTAGAACACTGAGAGAACCACGTACATATCGACCATGCAGCAGTTCAAATGGGGAGAATCCTGTTGACGACTGCGGAACCTCTCGATATGCGAAAAGCAGGTAGGGTAACCATTGGTCCCAACCAGACCCTGTCTCATTCACAAACTTGTGCAACATCTGCTTTAATGTAGCATTGTACCTTTCTACAAGCCCGTCAGTCTGCTGATGATAGGGTGTGGTCCTTAATCCCCTGATTCCTATCAAACTGTTTACTTGTTTCCTCAGTTTGGAAGTCAGATCGGACTCCTGATCAGTCAAAAGATCTCTGGGAATCCCTACCCTGGAGAATAGCTATATAAGCGTCCTAGCTTACATACATTTGACTTAGGCGCTGCCGAGAGTGGCAGCCTTTTCAGCAGCTCCGAGTATCTATCTATCTATCTATCTATCTATCTATCTATCTATCTATCTATCTATCTATCTATCTATCTATCTATCTATCTATCTATCTATCTATCTATCTATCTAGCTATCTATCTAGCTATACTGCTGGCATTGGTCTTCTTGAGGGGAAAGGATTTAGGGAACCGTGTTGCCTAATCACACACTACTAATTTAGCTCCAGACAGAATTTGGGAGCCATTGGCTCCTAAACCCAAAATATTTAGGAGCCAAATGCTTTTTTTGGGAGCCATAATCTCTACCGCATGCCAAATGTGAAATAAACAAATAATATTTACTTGTATTGTTTATTTGTTTCTTCGATCTACCTCACACTGCCTTTCCTTTCTCCTATCTGAGCTATCTGACCTGCCTACTAGTGTCCTCTGCAAGGTCTTATAGATAATAATAACAGACGAATAAATGACACATAAATGTGAACAGTGTAAATGTTTACTATTAAGCAATACTTCGAGTCCAGAGCCTTATACACAACATGTGTAAGGAACACTACAAATGCAAACACTGAAAATGTCTTACACATAATAACACAAGAATTAACACAATAACAAACATTATAAACTATCATTTCTGAAATAATCATTTCGCAATGAGTGTACAAATATAAAGAAATTCATTACTCTTCAAGTTCACTGTCACTAACCATTACAATGTCAGCATCATTAGGCCAGCCAGTATACTTTGGTCTGCTCTTTTTTTTGCTGGCTGACAACCAGCACTTTACACTGGGCTCTGGGTCAAAAAGTTCAAGTGTGGGGCCCTCTGTACTGATCCTTACCAAGTCTTCCAGTGTTTCTACATTTAGGGAGTTACGCACTTTTGATTTTATTCTGTTTTGTGCTGAAAATCCTTGCTCGCACTGAGCTGCAGATATCGGTAGCACCAGCATTATTTCGACTAAGTGAAGCAGATTTTTAAAATCTGTACAGAACGGCTCCTTGCTCAGCATCACTGTCCATAGGTCACCGTAAGTCTTATCCATAAACTGACCCTTCACTAATATTTTCAACATTAGCCATTCCTTCTGCACAGCTGTGACATCACAGCCATTGTTTGATAAGAGCTCCCTGTACCATTTAACAAGTGTGTCTATCTCACACTTGCCATAGCTATCAATGTCCTTTGGCCTTACATCATGACAAAACACTGAAAATGACTTGACGATTTCTGATCCCTTTGAATGTCCGTGCTGTGTAACACTTGACATCATGTTTGCAAACCTGATCTTTAATTCTTTAACAGTAATATGAACTGTTTTTTCAATTGCGGCCTTTAGATCACTTTTGAATGTGGCCTGATTTTGGGGGCCTTTCAATTTAACATTTTGGAAGGTTATGAATGTGTGGCTACTTGCAGCCCTCTCACTCCTGCTTGTTGATGGCCCTTCCTGTTGCACTGAACCTTCAGGCTGAGAACCTATGTGCTGTAAGAATTCCTGCAGCTTCCCTTCTCTCAAAGCATTTTCCTTCAATCCTTTAATTGTTACCACACAGCCCACAATTGCAGCAACTGCCTGAGGAAGTATAAGAGAATTTTTTTGAAGTGTAAGGCTCAGCTTTGAGACCTCTGAAAAAAGGTCATGTAAAAAGTGACAAAAGGCAACAAAAGACAGGCTTTCCATTTGCTGAACAATGTGTTTGACTCTTCCCTTTATGTCTATGTTTTTGGACATAACTGCAAAGTGCTCCATATGATGATGCACAGCAGTGTACTGCCCCTGACCTGTTGCATAGTTTGAATGGAGAAAAACTGAGAGTGCCCGATAAATGTGTGGCCACCAGCGCTGAGTTTTTACTGCTGATGGGTTTTGTACTGTGCATTCTAAATCTGCTCCAATAGCCTTCAGCTCCCGCTTGCTTTTGGGACTGAAATGATATGTTTTCCACACTAGTTGTAGAAGGTCATAAACTTTTTCAATCATTGGCACTGACTTTTGTGTGTTTAGCATTGCCAGTTCCAGCCGATGGGGTAGACAGTGGAAAGACAGAGCATGTTCACCTATCTCTTTTCTGAAAAGTGCCCCTATTCCCCCTGTTGCACCCATGTTCATGCTTGCACCATCTGCTCCAAAAGCACTCATTTTATGTACCCACCAATTTGGGTTGGTTGGGTCAGCATTCTGAAGAAGTGATTTAATGGTGTTTTGAATCCCTTCTGCATGACCATTATTAATCTCAGCCAAACCTACTAGATGAGTCTTAGGTGTTCCATCAGATACATACCTACAGTATGTGATGACATTGTCTTTCCCTGAGACATCTGTTCCACAATCAGTTATAACAGAGATGTAGTTTACCTTTAAAGCTTCTTCCAGCACATTACTTTTTAATTCATCTGCAATGCAACCTATAAACTCTGCACATGCTGTATCATTATCATATGTTTTTGACACATCCATGCCATTCTTCTTCCTCAGCAGAATTTGAGATTTAAACTTTGTGAACGGTATTTCTTCCAGTGCAATCATATATGCTGCATTGAATTTGATTTTTAATTCTTTCATCTCATTTTCTGTCACTTTCTCACAAGCACGTTGCACTGCCTTTGCTATGGGGGTGTCACGAGGAGCAGACCTAGCGATCACACAGTCTCTGGCATTCTTGTGTTTCTTACTCTCACCATGCTTTTTCACAGTTTCCTTTTTAAAATGGCTCGTACCACAAATGAATTCTGTTTTACCAGCAATTTCTTGTCCGGCTGGTGCACAAAAGCTGCAATACATCTTTCCCTTGTCATACCGTAACCAAGCGAACTCCTGTAACCAAGCCGCTTTAAACTGTCTTCCAGGCGTCAGAGCCGCGGGCACAGCAGACTTTGCTAACAGGACGGAGTTGTCATTCTTTAATAACTGTACATTTCCGGACGCCGGTGGCTGTACCTCAGATAACCCACTGACTGAATTATCTTCGGTTCGTTCAGAAGTAGACAAGGCAGGATTTGGACGAGTGGGCATTGAGAAAAAGTCGGAAATTTTTCGTTTGGCCATTTTGTGTGTTACATGGAAACTTAGAACATTTTGCGTGTTACGTGGAAAGTTAGGACGGAATTCAAGGAGTAGTCATGGCCCGATTCTCTTCTATTTCAGATCCCTATCCGCAGCAGTTAGCGAGATGATGTTTGAAGCAGAGTGGGGGTGTCAGATGATGCCTCGCTTCGGTTTGGCTTTAATCACGTGATAGTGTAATAGTAAAGGCAGACATGGGCTGAGAGTGTTTGCACATAAAAAAGCCGTTTGTGCTGCTTTAAATTTAAAACTTTTCTTAGATTGAGAGAGAGCATCGCCACCAGCGACTGGAATGAAAAAACTAGTCGCAAAATAGAAAATCAAGTCGCATTGGCGACCATTTTAGTCGCCATCTGGAGCCCTGCTAAAACATACAGTGGAACCTCGGTTCACGACCATAATTCGTTCCAAAACTCTGGTCGTAAACCGATTTGGTCGTGAACCAAAGCAATTTCCCCCATAGGATTGTATGTAAATAAAATTAATCCGTTTCAGACCGTACGAACTTTATGTAAATATATATATTTTTTTAATTTTTAAGCACAAATATAGTTAAGTATACCATAGAATGCACAGCGTAATAGTAAACTAAATGTAAAAACATTGAATAACACTGAGAAAACCTTGAACAACAGGGAAAACTAACACTGCAATAGTTCGCGCTATAGTGCTAGGAACCGCTCGCTAAAAACACTTTTTTTTATAATGAGTTTTAAGCACAGGGGAAAAAATTAACATTTGAAAAATCCGTAATTTAATAAACCACCAAGAAAAGTAACATTGCAACAATGCAGGCTACGAACAACTGAAAACAAAAACAAGCCTTCTCTACCTTATGCGTCCCTCCCTCTCTCGCTTGCTCGCTTTCTCTCTCGCGAGCCTGGAGCGCCTGTGTGTGTGTGTGTGTGTGTGTGTGTCTCTCTAGCGCGCTCCTGTGTGTGTGCGCGGCTCTCTCTCTCGCTGCCTGAGTGTGGCACTCTCTCTCTCTCTCTCTCTGCCTGTGTGTGTGTGTGCACGGCTCTCTCTCTCTCTCTGCCTGTGTGTGTGTGTGTGTGTGTGTGCGCGCGGCTCTCTCTCTCTCTTTTTCTCTCTCTCTCTCTCTCTCTCTCTGCCTGTGTGTGTGTGTGCACGGCTCTCTCTCTCTCTCTCTCTCTCTCTCTCTCTCCCTGTGTGTGTGTGTGTGTGCGCACGCGGCTCTCTCTCTCTCTCTCTGCCTGTATGTGTGTGCACGTGGCTCTCTCTGTTGCTGCCTGTGTGTGTGTCTCGCTGTCTCTCTCTTGCTCGCTGCACAGGAAATGCACAGGGAGAGACTGAACATGTACAAACCGAAAGGGAACCTGGCTTGTTCGTATACCAAGTGTGTGGTCATGAACCGAGGCAACAGTTTGGCGAACTTTTTGGTCGTAAACCGATTTGTACGTGTACCGAGACGTTCGTGAACCGAGGTTCCACTGTATTTATAACAAGTGTGGCTCCGCTCTAAAGGCCCGACCAGATCGACTGCAATCCTGGAAAATGGCTCTTCCACTACTGGCAGTGGTATTAAGGGCACCTTATCTACCCTTTTTACAGGTCCTACTTTTTGGCACTCGGCACATTCTTTAATGTATTTTGCCACATCCTTTGTCCAACCTGGCCAATAAAAATGCCTAGCAAGGCGTTCTGATGTCTTTACTTGCCCCATATGTCCAGACCAAGGGCTGCTATGACTAAGAAAAAGTACTCTATCCCTTAGATCATTCGGCAACACAAGTCTCTGTCCACTCTCATCTTGGTGGTATAGTATGTCATGCTCTATGATAAACTTTTCTCCGGTTTTAGCCTGGAGTTCCCTCGCAGCCTTGTCAAAACAAACATGCAAGCTCGGGTCATCACGCTGAGTGGCGGCCACATCACTCGGGATGTCAAAGGCATCTCCTGGAAGAATAGGTGGAGGTACAAAGTTACCAGCCTTCTGGGGAATGCCCCAGAGCTTCTCTTGCCTCCTCTGACTCCGGGCTTTATGGTACGTGCGCGGGTTCTCAGCTATTGAAAAGGGCAGCTCATCCCAGTTATCATGGGATCTCTCCTTCTGCCTGGCTGCTTGAGCCCGTGTGACCACAGGTGTCTCTGCCTGCAGAGCACTCTGTAGCAAGTCTTCAATATCCGGCACGTCTAACCCTAAAAGTACAGGATATGGCATGTTATCCATGACTTCCATTGACAACTTGTAACCTACACCTTTTATCTCCAAGTTTATCCTTATCAGAGGATAGGTGACCTCTTTACCATGAACACAACTCAGAGCTACGCTCTGCCCTGACTTAACCACTTGGCCCTCCAGACACTCTCGTCTCACCAAAGACTGGGTGCTTCCAGTATCTATCAGTGCTTTGTGCTGCCGTCCTGCTATAGTAACCCTCACCATCTTCTCCCTATTTACAAAAGGTTCAAAACAAAGCTTTGTCTCTCTCTTCTTGGGGCAATTCCTAAGAATGTGGCCTTTCTGGTTACAACCGTAGCAAATCACTCCTTCCCTTTAAATTCTTCTCTCAGGTAGGTGGACTGCACTAACTGGACCACGATTCGTATCAACCCGAGACATACCTTTGGGCTGTTCCATTGGTCTAGGTTTCATGCCGACTTTGTCTTCTCTTCGCAGGTTCCTTGGACGATGAGCAGCCAAAAACACCTTTGCAAGGTCTGCAGCTTTCTTGGAGGTTTTAGGACGATGTTCCTCCACCCAGGTCCACAGTTTGCCATCGAACACCTGTAAAAGTTGTTCTAATAAAACAAATTCAATTATTTGATCCACATTGTGTTTATCAGGTTGTAACCATTTTGTACATATTTCTTTTAGGAGTGCCAGCAGCTCCTTTGGAGACTGTCCATGCTCCCACTCTACAGAGCGAAATCTAATTCTATAAGTTTCTGTACTAATTTCAAATTTTTCTAGGATGGCCCCTTTAAGGCTGTCATACCTCAAAGACTCCTCCACTACATGGCCAAAAATGCTGCTCTGGCTCTCTCTGTCAGCAAGGGTACCAAACGGACTGCCCATTCCGTCTTCGGCCAGCCACATACTATCGCCATCCTTTCAAAGGTTGTTAAATAGTGTTCTATGTCCTCAGGCTCGGCAAACGGCATCAGGCGAGGATAATCCATGATTCTCACTGGTGAACCTCTGCTCCTTCCTGCAGGTTCTACTGACACTTGCGACCATGACTGCTGCACCAGATCCACTTGTCCCTGCAGCTGGGTGAATTGGTGTTGGAGGCTCTTGAAACGATGTTCCAACCGCCAATTATTGTCCTCCTGGACAGCGATGAACTGACGCAAGAGTGTCTCCACAACTCTGATGTCACCGGTGCTATTGGTATCCTCCATAGCCTGACCTGTACTGGAGTCAACTCCACGTACACGATCGGGAGTTTCCACTCCAGGCTGTTTCTTTGGAGCCATACTGTACCCACAGTCTTCGTCTGTGCTCAAAAAAAATGTTCTCTCTCTCCGACTTGATGTATCCCACCGCTGCCACCAAACTGTGATATCCCATGTAGTGGGAAGTGGCCCCAGCCTACACTCTGGACATCTGATAGTTCATGAACCGAACAGGATCAGTGGAGAGATGAGACACAGACAAAAATTGAAGGGTGAATGGTTTATTTACAAGAGTGCTGTACAACCAAAATGCAGTAGTGTCAGGTGGACTTTGAGACACAGTCCTTCAACACTGACACTTCTTCAGAAATAAATAAAAATAAACAAAAAGGAAAAATATGGTGTATTTACAAAAACAGTGCAGTCCTACAAAAACTACACACACACTCCAATAATGAAGGTTGTCTTCTTTTATCCATGGCTCAAGACGCTCCTCCAGCAGGAAAAAGAAATGCACAAAAAAACAAGTGTGCGTATATACAAAAAAAAACAACTGCACCAAACCCAAAATCCAAAACTATCCCAGCACCAAATAAGTATATATACCTCCACCAAAAATAATCACTAGGAGATATATAACTCTATATACAAAAAGAATATATACAAAAGCCGCCAAAATCACAACTGCTACTCCAAATAGCTCAGCAGTCCTTACTCCTACCTCTCTTTTAGGTCCACTGACGACCCCTGTTGGCCAGTAACTCCTTAAATATAACCGGCAAGATTGTCCAGCCAATCTGCCAACACGTCTACCTCATGGGCCTATCCAGATAGACGCTAGTGTGTTCACGCCACGCTCCGCAGCACGCCCCAGGAAACTATGTATTTAAAACCAAACCCCTGCGTGTCGTGCATGTATAAACCCTCCGGGACAGCCAACGACTATGCTGAGCTCAAGCACACCCGTTGCCGACTTACCAGTAAGTAAAATCATTTCTTTAACATTATGGAATCCCCATCTCTGACCCAATCAAATGCCGACTTTCTCTTTTAGGTGCGCCACACTTTAAACCACCTGCACTGGGCAGGCTGCGAGGACACCGGCATGTAAAAATGAACACGTGCAGTGGAGCCCGTACTGGCCATTATACCGGCTCCACGTGTGTCCAGACACACCGCGCTCAGCCGCTAGATGGCCCTGCGTTCCTGTGACAACTCCCTCAACACACCAACGGTAAGCGTACTTCCTTATAACCATATAAATGCTGCTGCTTCACTTTCAAGGCCTCTTCAACTTAAATTTGGTAATGCGCGGGCCGCGCATTACCACACCAACTAAATAACGTATAGATTATGCAACACCAATAACTTGAATATTTTTTCAAGGGTGTTTTAATATTGTTTGCTGTTGTTCAGTATTGGACTTTCATAGCCCCCCATTGTATCAAACTCTGTCATCGCCATAAAAATATGAGTTTTTTTTTCTGTCATCACTACAAACAATAATCATTTTTGGGCAGGGTATTCCTTTAAGAATGAAGTACACATTATGATTTTGCACGTTTTGAGAAGACATAACAAACATCACATGTAACTGGGCTATTTCACTCCCTTGGCTAATCACTTTTCTCTTTGTCTTACACTCTTATTTCACTTAACCTCAGTCATCTGCTATTGTATAGTATACTGTACTGGAACTTTATGATATATTTTAGAAGCCTTCAACAACAAATTGATATTTTAAATATTTGTAATGCCACACCAACATATGTATGTGACCATTTTTAAAAAGACAATTAGTCCTATGCAAAAGAAAACAAATGTGAACTGTCTCAATAAACTGACCAGTAGTCATATTGCCTTTATATTTTTTTAAAGTAATAATTAACTTTCCAGGACATTTTAGAAGTTCTGACATATAGAATAATGTTCATATATTTTTGGCAATTGGAACAAATACAGGTTGTGTAACTTGCTCTGTGTCACACAGCATAGATCATCTGATGTTGTATTTAATGGATGGTGGTCTCTTCATTGCCCCTTCCTAATATTGTACTATAACCACTTGTCTGTGGGAGACATGCAAGTAAGAATTTCATTGTTCTATGTAGTACTAGGGTGTTGTACCGTGTTAGCCATTATGAATGTAGAGAAAAGCCAAGCAAAATGACACCTTTTATTGGCTAACTAAAAAGATTACAATATGCAAGCTTTCGAGGCAACTCAGGCCCCTTCTTCAGGCAAGATGTAATCAGGTTTTTCTCTACGTTGTTCTATGTACAAATGCAAGTAAATCTGGACTTTAAAAAATACACACACCAGTGTTTCTCTTTCTCTCTATCTCCTAAAACCCTTTTCTCATTTTCTGTGTTCCACAGAGGATGGCTAAACAAAACATTTCTCTGTTAGTGTCTTCTTTAGTCTTGTTAAGAGATATTGATGTTTTTAAATTGATGGCCATGATCCCTCCATCCATTTTGATCCATGCAGGGATCTTAACATGGTGTCAGTCCATCTCTAGGCATACAGTACACAAATATTTGGTACTATTGGGTCAGTTTAGATTCACCAGTTGACCTAGGGTAACTACAATACACAGTGAACAAAATACAATGATAATCACAGTGACATAACCAGGATTTGACATCAGTCTTCTGGGACTGGGACTCAAAAGTTTTCATCATGTTTCCAGCATCCCATACTCCTTTTGCATAATTTCAGTATACAGTAATCCCTCCTCCATCGCGGGGGTTGCGTTCCAGAGCCACCCGCGAAATAAGAAAATCCGCGAAGTAGAAACCATATGTTTATATGGTTATTTTTATATTGTCATGCTTGGGTCACAGATTTGCGCAGAAACACAGGAGGTTGTAGAGAGACAGGAACGTTATTCAAACACTGCAAACAAACATTTGTCTCTTTTTCAAAAGTTTAAACTGTGCTCCATGACAAGACAGAGATGACAGTTCTGTCTCACAATTAAAAGAATGCAAACATATCTTCCTCTTCAAAGGAGTGTGCGTCAGGAGCAGAGACTGTCATAAAGACAGAGAAAGCAAACAAATCAATAGGGCTGTTAAGCTTTTAAGTATGCGAAGCACCGCGGCACAAAGCTGTTGAAGGCGGCAGCTCACACCCCCTCCGTCAGGAGCAGGGAGAGAGAGAGAGAGAGAGATAGACAGAGACAGAGAAAAACAAACATGCAAAAATCAATACGTGCCCTTCGAGCTTTTAAGTATGCGAAGCACCATGCAGCATGTCGCTTCACTAAGCAGCTGCAGAGAAGGTAGCAACGTGAAGATAATCTTTCAGCATTTTTAGACAAGCGTCTGTATCGTCTAGGTGTGCGAACAGCCCCCCTGCTCACACCCCCTACGTCAGGATCAGAGAAAGCGCAAGAGAGAGAAAGAGAAAAGTAAGTTGGGTAGCTTCTCAGCCATCTGCCAATAGCGTCCCTTGTATGAAATCAACTGGGCAAACCAACTGAGGAAGCATGTACCAGAAATTAAAAGACCCATTGTCCTCAGAAATCCGCGAACCAGCAAAAAATCTGCGATATATATTTAAATATGCTTACATATAAAATCCGCGATAGAGTGAAGCCGCGAAAGGCGAAGCGCGATGTAGCGAGGGATCACTGTAATTTGGGTTTCTAACTTAAAATCAATTGCTTAAAGAAACACTTTAACTTACAGCATTTTCAGTCTATTATCTGAAAACAGTTTTCCAAGTCTAGGTTTTTAACCCTCTACAAGCAGAAAGACAGTCACTCTGTGAAGATTATCTAGTCAGTACACACACAACAGCCACTTTGAAATGAGATAAGCACAGTTGTAAATTGCAAAAGGATGAATGAGTAATTATCTGATAGCACATTAAATGATCATTTGAATTATTAACATAAGTTCAAATGTATTTTAAATAAGCAATTCTGTCCAACTTAAGATGAAAAAATGGAAAAGCAGTGATTCTCATCTCATTTTGCTCTGTGGTTTGTTAATGAGGTACTGTTTCATTCTTTCTCTGTATAATTGTCTATTGTGTCAAGTGTACTTCATAAAATAATTAATTATTTAGTAGAGAAAAATGATAACATTTGATGAATCACACACACTGATATAAGCTTTATTTTTTTTTTGTCTGACTGCTCTGCACTACACTTTAACTCTTTATATGAATATCACTTCTTGTTCCCTTGCTATTTCTGAGCACTAGACCTTTTTGTAAAGTCTTCCCTTTATATTAAAAAAAGTTCAAACTCTGTTTAATGCCATTGGTGACCGTTAAAGGATGGCCACCTCAGTGTCACATGTCACATGATGTCAAAAGGATATCACCGTAGTAATGGTAAAAATCATAAACTACAAAACAAAAATGGAACAACTTATAAACATTAGTTCGACTGTATTCTATGACAGAGTAAATGTGAGTACAAAGAAGAATTCAGAATTTTCATTAATCATTAATGTCTTATTACAGAGCACTACAAAAGTATTCCAATATTATGTTTTGCTGAAACAGACACCTGGATATCAGCCAATCTTTGAGTTCAGCAACGATCTTAGTAATATTATTGGTAAAACAAGATATTATGAAATAAACGTAAATGGTGTGCACAATTATGTTCTGGACCATATCAAGCAAACACATCTGTCGATCTGTCCACAGTGGTTACAGGAGATCAACTGCCATATACTAACCGGCTTAGGTGCACCGTTTTAAAGCAAAAGGAATAAAAAAAGATTGAACAGTTGCTGGTGCTTAGCTATTTAAGTTTTCAAAACACCATGAAATGCACTGAGCATTCAATATGAGTAATTTAAAATGAGACTCTTAAGATAACTTACACCATCACCATTAAATGCATTTAGTCCATGTGTGCTATGTTTAAAAAAAACAATGACATGAGTTAAATTTTACGCATTTTCCCAAATAGCTTAAATTTCAAAATTCAGTAGGTTAAAAATGGTATAGTCTGGTTTCCATGACAAAACAAACTTTGCTCAAATGGCTTTCTTTTTATTAAAGTCAAAAATAAAACAGAAAAAATGTCCACACTTGTCCAAAAAATACAGCCTGCAGCAAACCATTTTTTCACAGAGGAAGAAATCACAAAAGGGCATTTGAGGTCTTTACAGGGGAGTTATTCAATTCAATTCAGTTCAATTCAATTCAATGTATTCTTATAAAGCATGCACCCCTTCTTATAAGCTTACCAAGTTGTGGCAAGGAAATGGAGATGGTGTTGCCTCTGACCTCAGTTAAACAGGGTGAGACGAAGCTGGCAGCATGAATGTCTTGCTTCTTAATGTACTCATTTAATATGAGACCAATAACTTTAACAACTGTCTTGCTCTAAGAAGAGGACTACTTGTATTTTGTTTTCTATTTGTATTTACCTTATTTTTAGACACCCATTCCACACCATGTAATGCTTTGTGTAGGTCTTGTATTGACTTTTTCTTCCCTTTTCTGGTTCTTTGGACGATGTGCAGGCAGGAACAACTCAGCTAGATCTTTAGCCTCCATGGAAGTCTTGGGACTATGCTCCTCAACCTGGGTCTGGAGTTTAATGTCAAATACCTATAAAAGCTGTTCTAATAAAATAGTCAACTATTTGGTTTGTGTCCATAACCATTTTTTGCATAATCCCGTTAATGGTGCCAAAAGCTCTTTTGGGTACTAACTATCTTCCCATTCTACAGAATGGAATCTAACCTAGTAATTTTCAGATGGCAGCTTTTAATGTTAATATAATTTATTTTAGGGGCCTGTCTACTGGAAAGGCCAAAAATGCTGACCTTCAAGAATAGGGACCAGATGGATTGCCCAGTCTGAACTTGGCCAATCACACACGGTAGTCATCCTCTCAAAAGTGGACTGTTGGACCAGGTTTAGCTGCCCCTATAACTGATGCTTCAGGTTCTTGAGATGCTGCTCATTTGTTGGTCCTTGTCTTTCTGGAGGGCGAGAAACTGCTGTAAAAGTGTCTCCACCACATGGACGTCTCCTATGATATTGGTGTCCTCAAGTTATTTGGTTTGACTGTATTTCTGGGATTCCACTGTTGGTTTAGAATCCAATCCAGAGCTGAATCTTACCTAGGTCACATTGAGTCAATTGTAAAATAAAAAGGTTAAAAATATACAAATGGGCATCTTTTTTTAGAACATCTAATACTGTAGAATGTGTAATTTCGAGTGTGTTAATATTTAGCTCTTTGTAGCCTTCTTTTGACCTTGATATCAGTGCACAGTTGCATTGGTGACTATTTTCTGATCTGAATGTTTCTCAGAGTAATTTTGAAGTGGGCACTTTGTGGCTGCTCCAAATATATATTGTACTCATCTAATAGGTTATTATGGTCTATTCTAAAAGTCTACAGTATTTTGTAAAATGGAGAGCTGGAAGAAGTTATTACCTTGAAAAATCTTTTGAGCTTCTATGGGCAAAATCATATCTATCTTCACAGCAGCTAGTGTTCATTAAATTTGATTCACTCTGGAGCGGGTTTTGCATTCAGAGAAAGCGAGAGAGTATTCCTTGTGTAACAGGCAATCTTAAATTATACCACCTACAGCAAGAAGGTCTTTTTTTCAAGAAAATAAAATATGTGAATGTTTATCTTATCTATTATAGCAAGTACTATTTACTGCACATTTACAAACTATTCTTAAAGGTTAAACAGGGAAAATTTTAAAGAAAAGTTTCAGTCATTCATATGACAAGTAAATCACAGTACAATGCAGGTTATTTCACCTAATTTTTATAATTGTTTGAGCCTATAGTTAAAAAAAAAAAAAAGTATGACTTTTTATCTATTTTATCTATTTAACTGATCACTCCTACCCCTTTCTTTTATGTGGACTCGTTCCCTGGACACTTTTTACTACTTTTTACTACTTGGAGATGGATTTTTACACGCCGAGACTAGTCTATTCAGGTAGTCAGCTTCAAGCACTGAGAACAAATGCCCGCACCGGTGTGGTTTCCTATTTACCTGACAAGGTAAGAAGGCGGTATCGTGGCAGCAGAGTCGGCGCTAAGCTAAAGGCGAGGCGGCTTACGAGAAAGTGGCGTTACAAACCTTCGGTGCCTTCTGTGATCCTGGGAAATGTGAACTCACTACCAAATAAGATTGATCAACTGGCCACGCTAGTGAAAAATGTCAGGACCTACAGAGAATGCAGTTTGTTGTGCTTTTGTGAAACGTGGCTAACAACTAGCATCCCAGATGCTAATGTGGAGCTACCCGGGTTTAGCACAGTTAGAGTGGACAGAGACGCAAATACCTGCGGGAAGCAGTAAGGAGGAGGACTCACTGTCTATGTAAATACAAGATGGTGCAACTCTGGACATGTAAACATCAAAATCTCCACTTGCTGCAGGGACATCGAACTGTTGGCCATAAGTATGCGTCCCTATTACTTGCCCAGAGAGTTTGGACATGTCATTGTTGTTATTGTATACATCCCTCCTCTGGTGGACATGGAGATAGTGGGTGACATCATCCACTCTGCTGTTGCTAAACTGCAAACGCAGCACCCCGAGGCGCTTGTGCTAATCGCTGGAGACTTTAACCATGTGACGCTGGACAAAACATTACCTGCCTTCTCCCAGTATGTGGATTGTAACACCCGGGGAAATAGGACTATTGACCTACTGTATGCAAACGTTAAAGACGCATACAGCGTCACCCCGCTGCCTGCGTTTGGGAAAGCAGATCATAACCTGGTTCTGCTTCAGCCTCACTACAAACCCAGAGTGAGGGAGCTACCTACAACCACACGCTCATTCAGGAAGTGGTCCCCTGAGGCAGAGCAGGCTCTGAGAGACTGCTTTGGAACTACAGACTGGATATCCTGCAGGGGTCACATAGGGAGAACATTAAGGAGGTTGTTGACTGCACTACTGACTACATCAACTTCTGTATGGATATTGTAGTTCCAGTAAGAACTGTACGCTGCTATGCTAACAACAAGCCATGGATTACAAGTGACATCAAGGGCCTTTTGAACCAGAAGAAAAGGGCTTTTAAAAGCAGTGATCAGCATGAGCTCAAGCGCGTGCAGAAGGAAGTCTGAGTCCAGCTTAGTGCGGCGAAGGAGCAGTACAGGAGAAAGCTGGAGCAGAAGTTGCAGAATAACAGCATGTCGGAGTACTGCACCCTCCACCCATCCTTCTGCTGATGCCAGCATAGGAGAGAGTTTCCCCCCACCCATAATTACAGCAGCCCAAGTAAGCAGAGAGCTGAGGAGACTTCGTGCCAGCAAAGCAGTGGGTCCAGATGGAGTATTGCCACGACTGCTGAAGGCCTGTGCGTTGGAGCTGGGGAGTCCTCTACAGTGCATCTTCAACCTGAGCCTGGAACAGGGGAGAGTCCCGAGACTTTGGAAAATATCTTGCATCACCCCAGTCCCAAAGGTATGACGTCCTAGTGAGCTGAATGACTTCCGGCCTGTCGTTCTGACGCCACATGTGATGAAGACCATGGAGCGGCTGCTGCTTCACCACCTGAGGCCACAGGTCCGCAACGCTCTCGACCCTCTGCAGTTCGCATACCAGGAGAAGGTGGGAGCAGAGGATGCCATCATCTACATGCTACACCGATCACTCTCCCACTTGGACAGAGGCAGTGGTGCAGTAAGAATTATATTTCTGGACTTCTCTAGCGCCTTCAACACCATCCAACCTCTGCTCCTCAGGGACAAGCTGGCAGAGATGGGAGTAGATTCATACCTGGTGGCATGGATCGTGGACTATCTTACAGACAGACCTTAGTATGTGCGTCTCGGGATCTGCAGGTCTGACATTGTGGTCAGCAACACAGGAGCGCCGCAGGGGACTGTACTTTCTCCGGTCCTATTCAGCCTATATACATCGGACTTCCAATACAAAGCGGAGTCCTGCCACGTGCAAAAGTTCGCTGACGACACTGCTATCGTGGGCTGCATCAGGAGTGGGCAAGAGGAGGAGTATAGGGACCTAATCAAGGACTTTGTTAAATGGTGCGACTCAAACCACCTACACCTGAACACCAGCAAAACCAAGGAGCTGGTGGTGGATTTTAGGAGGCCCAGGACGCTCCTGGACCCCGTGATCATCAGAGGTGACTGTGTGCAGAGGGTGCAGACCTATAAATACCTGGGAGTGCAGCTGGATGATAAATTGGACTGGACTGCCAATACTGATGCTCTGTGCAAGAGAGGACAGAGCCGACTATACTTCCTTAGAAGGCTGGCGTCCTTCAACATCTGCAATAAGATGCTGCAGATGTTCTATCAGACGGTTGTGGCGAGCGCCCTCTTCTACACAGTGATGTGCTGGGGAGGCAGCATAAAGATGAAGGACGTCACATGCCTGGACAAACTGGTGAGGAAGGCAGGCTCTATTGTAGGCATGGAGCTAGACAGTCTGACATCTGTGGCAGAGCAACGGGCCCTGAGCAGGCTCCTGTCAATCATGGAGAATCCACTGGATCCACTAAACAGTATCATCTCCAGACAGAGGAGCAGCTTCAGCGACAGACTGCTGTCAATGTCCTGCTCCACTGACAGACTGAGGAGATCGTTCCTCCCCCACACTATGCGACTCTTCAGTTCCACCCGGGGGGGTAAACGTTAACATTATACAAAGTTATTGTCTGTTATACCTGCATTTTTATCACTCTTTAATTTAATATTATTTCTTTATCAGTATGCTGCTGCTGGTGTATGTGAACTTCCCATTGGGATTAATAAAGTATCTATCTATTAATTTAATATTATTTCTTTATCAGTATGCTGCTGCTGGTGTATGTGAATTTCCCTTTGGGATTAATAAAGTATCTATCTATCTATCTATCTATCTATCTATCTATCTATCTATCTATCTATCTATCTATCTATCTATCTATCTATCTATCTATCTCTCTATCTATCTATCTATCTATCTATCTATCTATCTATCTAGACAGACCATAAATTTATTTCAGCTTCAGTGTGAGTCAGTGGTTTAAGTAAGGGTGCTTAATAGAGATCTGGGTCAAAGCCCAGAGGTGCAACCTTCTCACTACTGATAACCATTTTGTTATTTATCAAGATGTAAAGCCCTTATTGAAGGCAATTTTGTAGCATCTTTTCATATAGCATGTATTAACCCTCAATGTCTGTCTTTCAAAAAAAAAATTCTTACGACTCTCCACAAATGAGATGAACTGATGAAGGAAAATGGGGTTAATAATAATAAAATAATAAATGATACTTAATTTTCCTTCTTGCTACCTTGAGGTTTGGAGACTCTAAACTCACTAAGTATAGGATATGAGCTGTTTATCCAAAGCACTGTGAAATTGCAGGGTTCCGTAATTTTAGACAGTAACACATTTTTGTAATGTTCAGTGACTAAAGTCTGATGTAAAATGTTTAAAGCTCCATAAATCAAAACCCAGGTAGAGTCCATTTCACTTGTTTAAGCAAGCTAGCCAGTGAAATGTTTGGGTGTACTTTAAGAAGTTTGCATTTAAATTGCTGGTATTGTACATTTTTCTTTATGTGGTAATACATAATTAAAGATTCTTTGTCTTTGGAATTTCATATAATTGTTCCAGTTATAAGCATATTCAGAACTCATGTTACAGAATTGTAAATAAAACATCAAATAAGAGTGCATAGTGTAACACCCCAGTAAGCAAGCATCTGTTGGTCCACTGCCTGTTTAGGGGAGGCACTGTGTTGGTCCACTGTTGGCACACTTGGCGGCTGGCTGCTCAATAGATAGTGGCTCATCAGTGGCTTGTAGCTGCTAGAATGCTACTGGTAGCCATCCAGCGGGTTAAACCCTGCTGGCTAGCCAACCACTATTATAGCTGGTGGCCCTGCGGTGGCCAACTGGCAGCATTTATTAACTGCAAGGTCAACAGATAAAATGTTCATTGATCATGGTCTGTTTTATTCCCAGACAAGCAGTCTTATGTCTAAATTTTATCATATTTTACCTGATGAATATGCACTGCAAAATAGTTAAAGATGTAACTTGGTCATAGTTTTGGTAAATTACTTTGAATAAAAACAAAACATCTACAAAATTTAAGCTAATATGTTCGGCCTATAAGGGTGTATTAATATTTTTGTTTCAGTCTGATGAAAACTGGTTAAATTGTTTTGACAGCAGAGGGACCTAAATATTGGGCCAACTTATCAGCAAAAATGAGCCACTGAAGATGTTAAGTGAAACAAACATTTCTGTTTTCTGTTAACTATTATATTTATTTGTTGAACTGTGTCATTTATTAACACACCTGTCAGTCACATCCCACACTCACAGTGGTATTATAAATGTCCACAAAGCTCACGTAAAGCACATAGGTCCCATAATCAGCATTTAAATACAATGCACCCCTTTATCTCTAGTTTTGGTCACATCTATCTATAACGTATCTGGAAGAACCTTCTAGTTCCAGATGAGAGTATGCTGTGCGCGATCTGACTGCCACTTCTAACCGGTGTCTTTTTGCTCTGGTTTGCTTTGTTGCTGTTACTACATCCTCTGCCTTGCTCGTACTTTTTATGTTTTATGGACGGATTCTCACTGGATTCATACTGGAGCTTTTGTAAAGTTTTATTCTGTTCACTGTCTATATTCCACAAGCCATCTCCCCTGTACTCACCCTGAACCAGCATGGTTGGTGAGTAAGTCTTTACTTTTAGTTGACTACAATTAAGACTTCCTTAGCTGACTTTGTTTACTGCTCAATTGGAGTTAGTTTATGGGTTTTAGCTAATGTGGTGGTAGCTGTTATTGATTTTTCTGAAGATGATTACCTACTCTTCAACACAATTAAGCACTTACTATATGCACTCCAGACTGGATGTAGTGACTTATGGCTTATGCATGGAGCTTGGCATTGCTCGTCCGCAGTATGTACACTGCTCTTTTCAGCGTCATTTTAATATTACCTCTACATCTGCCGACACTATTTCCATGATTTGGTCTGTTAGACCTGTTTTCTCAAAAAGACTGTCCGCAGACGAATTGGCTGAGACACCTGTTGCAAATGCTGGACTGGAGTAACCAAGGTTTACAATCTGACGTAACTCTCCCCTGTGCACTCCAGATCGTTAACTAATAAAACTACTTTCTTTAACAACCTCTCAACTTCTAAAAAACTGGACATGCTGTTCCCTGTAGAAACATGGCAAAATCCAGGTGATTACTTACAACTAAATCTGCTTACCCCCGCTGGTTATAGTTACTTGTCTAAACCTTGTCTGACGAGCCGAGGTGGTGGATTGGCGGTGATTCAGCGTGATTGTCTTAAAGCAACCACTGTTGATTTTCAAAACATTACTTCTTTTGAATATCTGGTTATTAAAATCACTGGAAAGGCTTCGCTGCAAATTATATTAATCTACAGGTCTCATAAGCTTCAGCTGGATTTTTTCTCTCAACTTTATGAAATATTCACTCTTGTCTGTGGCATGTCTACTGCTGTTATTTTGCTTGGTCAGCTACGTGCAGTACTGGATTGTTTCAGTTTTGTGCAGCATGTTGGTTTTTCAACCCATGCTAAGGGCAATATTCTGGATCTTGTATGTTCCACTGGTCTGCAGAATGTCTGTACATCTGGTACTGTTATTGGTATCTCAGATCACAAGCTGATTGAATTTAGTTTCACTTATTCCCTCCCTAAAATAAGTCTAAAATCTAAAATAATCTATCATAACATCAAGAACATTGATCAGTTATCCTTCTCTATGTCTGTTGGCGATTCCTGTCCCCATGATGTTTCTGGGTTGTCTTGCCCAATGCAGATTTTGTCACTATATAATTCCACATTGTCACAAATTATGGATCATTATGCACCTATTAAATCCTTGATTGTTCCTACTACCCGGACAGATCCATGGTTTATAGCAGAATTGCGTACCATGAAACAGATTGGTCGTCGCTTGGAAAGGCTTTGGAAAAAGACTGATCTGGCTGTTCACACCCTGGCTTACACCAAACACCTGAAGGAAAACAGGTGTGCCTTATCAGCTGCACATTCAAAGTACTATTCCACCCTTATTGACTTTGGTCGCTTTTTAATACAGTTAACAGACTTTGTCAACCTGCTGTTAAAAATCTTTATTTCTCTGCTGAGCACTGTAATCTGTTTTTGGACTATTTTCAATCGAAAATTATGACCATATATCAAGGTTTCTCTACTAACCATTCCTCATCTCTGTCGACCGATTATATTTCTAAATCTACAGTTTATCTGAATTTAACCCCACTACACCAACTTATATTGCTGAAGTAATATCTAAATTAAATCAATCTACCTGCCACCTAGATCCTGCCCCTACTTTACTGATTAAGGCTTGCACTGACAAACTTTATGCTCCCATCTCTCACTTTATCAACTGTAGTTTCCGCACCTGTGCTGTTCCAAGTGATTTAAAAACTGCTGCTGTAACCCCTGTTTTAAAAAAAACCTGGCTCAGATCCGTTACAGCTAAAATTTTATCGCCCAGTTTCTAATCTTCCATTTATGGCTAAGATCTTAGAAAAGGTTGTTGCTGCTCAACTAAATGATTATTTAAACTTGCATAACCTGCTTGAGCCTTTTCAATCTGGATTCAGAGCCCTACATAGCACTGAAACTGCTTTACTTAAGGTAACCAATGACTTGCTTATAACCGCAGATTCTGGGATGGCCGCTATTCTAGTTCTCCTTGACTTAAGTGCAGCATTTGATACAGTTAACCATAACATTTTACTGTTACAACTTTCAGCTATTGTTATCTCTGATGCATCTCTTTCTTGGTTCATATCAGTGATCGCCAGTACTACGTATTCATTAGGTAATACAAATCTGCCACTACTTCACTCACACAAGGTATCCCTCAAGGGTCAGTTCTTGGTCCAATCCTCTTTAACATCTGTATGCTCCCATTAGGTGAGATTATTCGTCGGTATGGTTTAAGCTTCCACTGCTATGCCAATGACACACAACGTTATGTAAGTGTTGATGCAACTGCAACATCTTCACCTGTTGCACTGACTGACTGCAATCGGGAAATCAATCATTGGATGACAGATAATTTTTTACAACTCAATTCTGATGAAACAGAAATCTTATTAGTTGGTACCAAATCTGTCCTCTCTACACTTCGTGGGCTAAAAATTGACATCGATGGGATCCTGGTTGAACCCTCAGCATCAGTCTGTAATTTGGGTGTCATCTTTGATCAGCTTCTTACTTTTCAGCCACATATTAGCTCAATAGTACAGACAGCTTTTTTTCATCTCTGTAACATTGCTCATCTGCATTCTTTCCTCAGTGTGAAGGATACTGAAAAACTCATTCATGCTTTCATCACTACCCGTCTGGACTATTGCAATGCATTGTTTTATGGCCTCATGACTAAAAATATCAATAGATTACAGTATGTTCATAATTCTGCTGCTCGTTTACTTACACACATTAAAAAATCTGCTCACATCACTCCTTTCCTCTATGATTTGCATTGGTTACCAGTTTCTTCAAGAATCAAATATAAAATTATTCTTCTCGCCTTTAAAGCCCTTCATGGTTTAGCCCCTTATTATCTGTCTCAGCTATTGCTTCCTTACACTCCTCCCCATGCATTAAGATCATCAGACGCTAACTTACTCACTGTACCTAAATACAGGTTAGTAACTATGGGTGGCAGAGCTTTCAGTGTGATAGCCCCTAAAATTTGGAATGCTCTTCCTCTCAGCCTTTGTGAGGAAAAATCTATTATTAATTCCAAACTCCTGTTAAAAAATCTTTTCAATGTGTATTATTCATTTTCTTGTATGTAATTTCTACTGTTTTGTTAATGTGTTTATTGAATTGTAAAGTGTCATTGAGTGTAAGAAAGGCGCTACATAAATAAAACTTTTTATTATTATCTTTAAGGTATATAAACCCCTGGGTCTGGTTAGTTACGCAGCAATCTGAATCTTTGTCTGCGCGCATCTCTTGTCACGATCCAACCTTGGAAATCACTCTCCTTGTAAGTGATAAGCCTTATATCTTAAAGTTTTATTGTTTAATGCATACTGTCTGTTATATATTGCTGTGTAAATCATTACTTCTTAATTATTGTCTTTGGTTATACACCTGTAAATACTTGTGTATTCTTCTTGTATATATTTCAGTTTACAACAAGGTACGTCCAGTAAAAGCCTTCAAGAAAGCTCACCCTTGTCATTTTTATATGAGATGTGCTGAGCTGTTTAAGCTCTCTGCAGCTGTGCTGCACAAAAGGTGTGGAAAGGTCAGAAAAATTTCTGATAAATCAAAGATTAACTAAAATTAAATAATATTGTATTTTAATACACATCAATATTTAAACCATTCAGTTGCCTTAATCTTACTAGTACATTTATTAATTCTTTGGAGACAACACTTTTAGAACTTAGGGATTTTTACTGAGAAGCAAGATCTTCTACTGGCAGTCTGAAAGCAGCAGTTTTACATTCACTCTACTTAGTGGAAACCCCACAGAGTGCTCACGCTGGGTGGGAAAAGGGTGTATTTCCTCCATGTAGTTTTTGCACTGGTGATGAGCATTGGATGGGTAGATGGGAGGGTTCTGCTTTTTTTACGGATAGTCAAATGGAAAAAAAGCAACTGAAACTTTGAGAAGTGCCTAGATGATTTTAGCTCCTAGAAATGCCTCTTTATGCTCACAACCAACCAAATATTTCAGAAGCTTATGTCATAAAAGGTCTCATTCAGCTATAGGCTGCTCTGTTTGTTGGCGCCAAAGTTCGAAATTTCGAATAACCAATTGCAGACGAGAGCAGTGGGCTTGAAGGTTAAGGCACATGTCTCCGAATGGTGGAATGGTGGAATGAAATAAGCTTCATTCATAGTGGAAGAATATAAGCAATCTTAAGTGTATCTTTTTCACTTATTATTGCCTAGCTATCTACACAACAGAGACAGCAATTCACATCTGCGCATTAATGATCTGGATAACTATTACTTAGTGCAATTGTTGCCAATTTTGGTAGCATGGCACAGTTAGAAAAACCATTTTGGTTTTGGTTTTCAGATTCATATGAGAAGGCTCATGACTACTTGTTTTGGTCGGTAATCTTATCCACCTTGGACACAGATCCAGAAACCACAAGGAAGAGAGAATTTGAGACATAATTTCACAAATATTTCATATCAACTGGCCATCTGTGATATATTGTTTTGTGCGAACCAGAAAATCCTATTGTAGACCAAATCAGAAGTACAATGCTACACTTTCAACATGTGATGAAGATGATGACACCCTGCCAGCAGCCCCTCCAAGATTTAATAAAAGTAAGATGTTCTGTCAGTTTTACCTGTTAAATACTAAATATTTATTTATTTATTTTAACCTGTATAGTGCATAGCAAAGATAACATCACAAAAGTGTTTTGAGACAATAGAACTGGAAATTCTTTGATCTGGAAGGATAAAAGCTGACACACAAACGCTGGTGATTCATGACTTCTTAGTATCTTGTTGTCATTTGAATTTTTTTTATTCAGTTTTATTGAGTGTTCCTGCTCATGGTGAATTAGTATGCACCTTATGGTCCATGATGTCAAAGCCACAGAGACATAGATATATATGATATTTGGAATAATTCATTTTATGGCCTGTATAGTATATTTCGATAAACATTGTGGCACTGATGAAACATTATTCATATTTTTTATATACATTCACATACCTTCATGCAGTTGTTGTCAGTGACCGTGTTTGGTTTTTTTTTCCCTGATCTTGCCTAATCTCCATATCTGAGTGTCATATGAATGCTTATTAGAGTACAGAGAAAAGAAAAAAAAATAGGGCCACAGTGGGAAAAAAGCTTGAAATGTCAACTTTAATCTCGAAATTTCCACTTTAATGACGTAGTTTAAAGAAAAAAATAAGAAGTTGTCAGATATCAAAGTCACCGTGAAAAGGCAAGTCGTAGCCCACCATCTGAGTGTTATATGGAAGCTTATTAGGGTACAGAGAAAAGAAAAAAAAATAGGCACACAGTGGGGAAAAAAAGCACAGAACTTTAATCTCGAAATTTCCACTTTAATCATGTAGTTTATTTTGTCATTAAAGTAGAACATCATAAACTTCATCTTAAAATCATTTAATTTACTAGTTTCTCAAATACCATCATAACTAAAGTAACATGTTAAATGCTTTGTTTTGTCTGTGTTCTTCTATGTGCTCTATGTGTGTGAATCACTACATGCTTCTTAAACAGGCTTTCTCTTCCTCCGACAGGAAGTGAAATATCCATTACATTCATGATATTACAACTCTCTGAATAATTTAAATACTGAGATGTATACTTGATATCATTTTCATGATGATAGGAGTTAAAGCATGTTGTCTTAAGCATGACACTCTAAGCAAACCTCATTTAATCATAGGAAGGTAATGGGCTACAGCATGTTGAGAAAGGAGGTTTCCAATTATGCACACATAGCACATATTACAAATTATTACTTGTTTAAATGTGGTATGAAATGTGGCACTAGAATACCAAATAGCCACTACAGATTGGCATAGTTGTTGATTCATGTTTTGTAAAAACAATTTAAAAGACGTGTGACAGACATGGGTTGAGAGGAAGGGGCCCACAGAGACTGATTCTGTATAGGGCCCAGAGCTCTGTGCTACACCTCTGAGGAGGAGCTTACCAGCAAGCTCTCTAACATCATACAAAGACTGGACAATGTAGAAAAGACCCCACAAATTACAAAAAATGTATATGTTGATGTGGAGTTTCCTTTTTCTCTTCCCCTCAACACAGGGGAATCTCTGAAGGATATATGGATTCCATGCTCTTTCCCAACCAATAGGTTTGAGAGAAATTAGTAATTTCACAATACATTTGACAGAGATTGTACAAGACAATTTTGGGTATTTGGACAACTGTTCTAAGACATGCATGCTAGTATCTATTTTCCAACATGAGCAACATCTGTCTATTAAAGGAGGCAGGACAGTCAAAGAATCAGTGAGGCAAATATTCCCTGCCTAATGACAAATGCTGTTACCCAATTGTATAACTGGATAAGTGTGGTACAAAAAATCTATTTCAAGGTCTTCAAACTGAAAAGCATGTAGGTTTTTACAGCCACTAACAAGCATCAGTTGTTCTGGATGCCAGGGTCAATGTATTATAGGTCTGTCTTTATTATTTCAGAGGTGCTCATTAATACACCGAGGTAGGTAACAGAAGTTAACAACAAATATCTGTGTGATGACAGGGGCAATCAGGAGAAATCACACCAATAAGGAAGCTAATAAAGAGGAACTGGAGCGGGACTTGGTGACTCGGTTTCTGAAAAGTGACTCTGACAGAGTTGGGGGCCAAAAATGGTAGATAATGAATGCAGAAAAACATTTGCATTGTAAGCTTTAATTATGTTTGCACTAAACACTGCTTTATTTGGTCTTTGTTCTTTCACTGTCCCACATTAATTATCTTTTTTTTTCTTTTTGCTATCCTTGTACAGGTGGTGTTGCATGTGAAAGGAGAAGAAAAATGTGCATAAACGTGTACAATATATTATTATCAGTATTATTATTGCCATTATTATTCTTGTTCCATATTCTTTGCTCTAATAAAAATATCAAGACTTTTACTAAGTGTGTTGTAGTCTATTTAAAATTTTCCCCACATGGGTGGTGGTCAATTAATTAACTGCCAACAATAATATTTAATATTAAGATAAAATGAAAACGTATTTAGCAGCTGAAGGGCAGGTTTCATTCTGCAAATGCTCTCCTGCCACCTGAGGACCGACTGTCAGCCATCAGTTGCTGTCTCTAGTGGGCCAACATGGGGCCGCCCAAAAGCCAATGTGCAAAATTTCAGCAGACCACTGGCGGCAGCCACTGACAAACCGCTGTTTTGGCCGCTAGAGGCCCGCTGGACCAGACAATGTCAAAGTGTTAGGGCACCTTATGCTAAACCCAATATAATTTAAAGTTGAAAAATTCAAAATGAAATGTGCACATAAACCAAAAACAAATCTTCCTCTATCTTTAATTTGTTAATTTGAGTTTATTTAATTTGAGTTTTGAGTTTATTTTTTATTGTCATTATACTTTCCTACAACAAAACTCTGATGACAGATTTTCATGTGCAGCAAAGAAAAAAAGGTGACAATAAAACACTACAATAAGACAACTGTTCAGGTTATTCAGGTAGTGAAGAAAAATTATGAAGAAGAAAGCAGTATATGTTCAATTGCTATATACAAATTACATTATATGTACAGCTTTAAAAAAAATTATACAATATTTAAAGTGTCAATATGCATTGCCTAAAAACAAGTTCTTAGTATGTGTGATAAACGTGAAAGTAAAATGTGTCTATGTGTGTGTGTGTCTATATTGTATATTTTATATTTACATAACAGTTCCTGTAAACTGGCGGAATACTAGGTTTGGAGAGGTGTGATGGAAATCACAGCTCTAGGGAAAAAACAATTTCTCAGTCTGTGGCCTAGATGTGTTGCGTCTCTGATAATGCTGCTAGCCTTTGTCCGAAGTTGGCTAGCAAAAATGGTAGCCATGTTTGGAAGGTTTTGCCCTGATGATTAATTACGCAGCCTTCATCACACAGTGTAGCTCCTTCCGTTCTGTAATTGTGCAAATGGCAAACCACACAATCAGGCCGTAGGAGAGAACACTTTCTATTGCATTACGAAGTTGATTAACACTAGAATCCCTGAGGCCTACGAAAAAACTCATAATCCCGGGCCACCTTAAATTCCCTCACACCTCCTCATCAGCATCTTTTGTTTTGCAAATGTGTTGATCAGCAGCGTAGCGAATTTCTCGCGTACTGAAGTGACTTTAGCTGCAGGTGGAAGTCCCATTTTATTTATGGTGCCAACAGAGTTGCGTCGCAGTGCAGCAGTCTATTAGCCAGTGAAAACACTGAAGAAGCTGTCTGTTGCTACGATTCTGCCTTTGTCCAGAAACGGCTTCATAAGCTTTATAACCACAGACTCGGAAAGTCTTTGCCCTGGGTTGTAACTCAAAGCACAGTTCTCATCAAAACATTGCCAGATGTTGGAGTTGGTTTGGTCCGTTTATAGGAGATGGACGTCTGAAGCAGAGCTCCGCTAGCAGCGGCTTTATTTTCCCACGTATTTCATATTATTTAGAGGTATCCTGTATTTAACCCGACCAAGGAACTTCCACTACAATATACAAGCATGAGTAACAAGAAGAAAAGTCAGAAAGAACCAGAAAAGAAACTTAAAGCTGCATCGAAGTCCGGACAGACTTCCGGCCTGAGTGCAGGTGTAAGGTATGGCATCACGGAGACTGACCTGGAACAGGCAGAAGAATGCGCAGAATTCCTGGGGCCCCGCTCCATTGTATCGTCTCCAGTCGAGAGTGAAAATGGGAGCGAAGGCGCAAGTGATACAGGTCGCGAGGGATCGCCGATTACTGAGGATCATTCGAGACTAGAAAGGGCTCTGCAGGACGTGCTCTCATCTACTCATCGCGAGCCTGTAACAGGAGCTGCATTTTCACTTGCGGAGCACGAAAGCAGAAGCGAACTGTCCGAACTGAAAGAGATGATCGCTACACAGATAGCTACACAGATAGCTACACAGAAAGAGATGAACACTACACTGGCCACTGCCATGGTTACGGCCATGAATGAGCTTAAGAAAGATAACACAAATGATCTTAAGAAGGTGGCCACTGAGCTCAAGAAGGATAACAAAGATAAGGAAACGCGTCTATTTGAACGTTTCGACGTGAACTTTAAAGGCATGTTGGAGAAATTAGTGGAACACATTGAAGAAACTAACTCCAAACTGAAAAGGCTTGATGATCATATTAATGACGTTTCAGACCAGCTGGAAGACGTTAAGCAGGGACTCACGGCTCGAGTGGAAACAGCGGAACAAATGGCATCTAACGCCGATGAAAAAGCCACAGCTGCGAACTCGGAATACAAAAAACTTGGAGACAGACTTGCAGCCCTGGAGGATGGGTGCAGAAGAAATAATATAAGAATTGAGGGTATACCTGAGAAACGAGAAAGCTCAAGCCCAGTGAAATTTGCAGTAGAATTACTGTCTAAAATAATTGGAGATGATTTTAAACTCGACAATGAGATAGCCACGGCTTATCGCACAAAGATACCAAGCGCCTTTAAATCTAGGTCTTTTATTGTCCGCTTCGAACGACTAAGATGTAAGCTTGATGTGATGGCACTTCTCAGACACAAGCAAGAGATTATATTCGAAAATAATCTTATTCGTATTTTTCCCGACTTCTCACCATCAACAGCTGCAAAACGCAGATCCTACAACGACATTAAAAGGATGCTACGGGAAGCCGATATCAAATACAGCCTCTTGTATCCTGCCAAACTGAAAGTGGAAGTTCAAGACGGACATTATATTTTCTTCAGCAAAGAAGAAGCTGAAAAAGAATTAAAGAAGCTGTTTCCGACACTTTTTTTGAAAGTTAATTAAAATTAAAGAGCCGTATTCTATCAAGGCACGGGAAAGACCGATGATCTGATCGCTGGATCCATGTTTAAAGAGACTGGTATTATAATTATACATCTCTTATTCTCTTTTTTTAAAATTTTTTTTATATCTGGACTTTATATGTTATATGTTTATGTTTTAATCAGAGTTATAGAGCTATAGACGTGAGTGTGAAAATGTGGAAGTGATTAAAGTAGGATTCGTTTTATTTATTTATTTTTTTTATTTCTTTTCCTTTTTTTTTTTTTATTTTATTTTATTTTTTTTTAATTTATTTATTTATTTATTTTTTTTATTTTACTATACCTTAAAGTAGACTGTTTAACTACATACCCTTGGTTTAATGCTTGTTCTACTATTTATACAATTACCATTATACTATTACAGTATGAATTACCAGGTTTATCCTGGACTAGTTTTTAAAATCACTCCCAGGGTTGTTTTTTTTTTTTTTTTTTTTTTTTTTTAACCTTAATATCTTAACTTAAAAGCGCTGAAGATTGGTTCAAGATTAAATATTGTTAATGAGAACATTTTCGGCAGATAGTATTAAGGATTTAACTGTAAAAGATATCTCTGTTTTAATTCTGTAACGCCGCTGCAGGGTGGGGTTTGTTTTGTTTTGGACGTGCTCTGTCTCTTCGTATGTCAGAGGACTGGAACATCGCGAAGTGGGGTCTAGCCTCATGTGGGGAGGCAAAATGGGGGGGTGGGGGGATAAAGGGGGGAGAGAAGGAGAGCAGGTTATATCTAATCTATTCTTATAATCCTTATAATTATAAATATCAATGCAGCAACAGGCTAACATGCAACAACTCCGGGGGAATCTTGAAACTAAGATTAAAACTGCCATATTACCAATTAAAACTATAAAATGACATTAAAAACTCAGAATCAATGTCTCCATGATGGGACAGTTAACTTTGTGAGCTGGAATGTTAAAGGCCTGAATCACGAATTAAAGAGAAAGAAAGTATGCTCTCACCTAACAGGCTTAAACGCTAAAATAGTATTTTTACAGGAGACCCACTTACTAACCAAGGATCAGTTCAGATTACAAAAAGACTGGACTGGCCAAATGTTCCATTCTAGCTTTATAAAGAAAACTAGAGGGGTGGGAATTCTCATACATAGAACAGTTCCTTTTGTAGCATCAGAGGTAGTGTCGGACCCTGAAGGGAGATATGTGATGGTCATGGGCAACTTATATAACAGTAAAATGATTTTGATAAATGTTTATGCACCCAATGTTGATGATAAGGAATTCATGCAAAATCTATTTGCATCCATTCCCAGTGTGAACACTCATAAAATTATAATGGCTGGGGACTTTAACTGTGTTTTAAATCCACTCTTAGATAGGACTCCTGTGACAGGGGGGACGACATCTAATACTGCAAAGATAATTACACAGTTTTTAAAGGATCACAACTTATCAGACCCCTGGAGGTTTCTTAACCCAAACTCAAGAACATATTCGTTCTACTCACCAGTGCATTATAGCTACTCAAGAATTGATTATTTTTTTATAGATAATAATTTCCTGCCTACAATTAAATTATGCAAATATGACACAATTGTTATCTCTGACCATGCCCCTCTAGTCTTGGAGCTAAAATCAATAAGCCCCTCGTACTCACCTCGCAGATGGCGTCTTAACCCTCTTTTATTGGCAGACGAGAACTGCACAGAATTTATATCCAAACAAATCAGCTTCTTCCTAGAGACAAACATGTCTACAGAGGTTTCTGCAGGAACACTCTGGGAAACTCTAAAGGCCTTCCTAAGAGGCCAGATTATTTCATATCTTTCCCATAGAAATAAATTAGAAACCAAGAAAGTGTCAGAGCTAAGAAATGAAATTACTAGAATAGATGAAGAACAAGCCAGGCGTCCAAGTGAAGCTCTTCACAGGAAAAGGCAGGCCTTGCATACAGAACTTAACATCTTAACAACTAAAGAAACTGAACAACTTATTTATAAGTCTAGACAGCATTACTATGAACACGGAGAAAAAGCTAATAAGCTTTTAGCTCAACAAATTCATAAACAAGAAGTTCACAATGCAATACCAGTAATCACCAACAAGAATGGAGAAGAAATCATCGACCATAATAAAATAATGCACACATTTAGAGATTACTATAAGTCTTTATATTCCACTGAGCCCAAAGAAGACAACACGCAATCTAATGCATTTCTGGATAATTCACAAATACCACAAATAGATGCTTTAAGTGCTGAGGAACTAGATAAACCTCTAACGCTAACACAATTACTAGACGCTATAAAGTCACTACAAAGCGGGAAATCATCAGGCCCTGATGGTTACCCCGTAGAGTTTTATAAGAAATTCTCCACTCAGCTAGCTCCACTCTTATTGGTAACATTTACAGAAGCTAAAGACCACCAAATACTACCTCAAACATTTCGACAAGCATTAATCACCGTCTTTCCTAAACAAAATAAGGACTTGTTACAATGTGCATCATATAGACCAATTTCACTCCTGAATAATGATGTTAAGATACTCTCAAAAATCCTAGCTAGAAGGATGGAGAAAGTGCTGCCCTCGGTAATATCACAAGATCAAACTGGATTTATTAAAGGCCGACATCTATCTTCAAATCTCCGACGCTTGTTTAATGTTATATATTCACCAGCAAAATCAAACACCCCAGAGATATTACTATCATTAGACGCAGAAAAGGCATTTGACATGATCGAATGGAATTACCTTTTCACTGCATTGGAGAAATTTGGGTTTGGCCCGAATATTTGTGCTTGGATTAAACTACTGTATACCAGTCCAGAAGCTTCAGTTTGTATTAATAAAATTTGCTCAGACTACTTTAAACTAGAACGTGGTACCAGACAAGGATGTCCCTTGTCGCCACTGTTGTTTGCAATCGCTATTGAACCACTGGCGGTTCACTGCCGAAATTCTCATCAGATAAAGGGGATTGTCAGAGAAGGACTGGAACAGAAAATTTCTCTATATGCAGATGATATGGTCTTATATATATCGGACCCAGAAAACACTGTCCCTGCTGTTTTAACAGCACTAACAGAATTTCAAAAGATATCTGGTCTTAGAATTAATCTGAATAAAAGTATACTCTTTCCAGTGAACTCACAAGCATATAATATTAAATTAGACACCCTACCTTTTACCATAGCAGATCAGTTTAAATACCTAGGGGTAAATATCACAAGTAAACATAAAGCTCTTTATCAACAAAATTTTGGCGTCTGTATGGAAAAAATTAAGCAAGACTTGCATAGATGGTCAACCCTTCATCTCACTCTAGCCGGAAGAATTAACATTGTTAAGATGAATATCCTTCCTAAACTTCTCTTTTTATTTCAAAACATTTCAATATATATCAATAAATCGTTTTTTAAACAGTTAGATTCAATAATAACCTCATTCATTTGGAACTCAAAACACCCACGTATCCGAAGAGCGACCCTACAAAGACCTCAGGCAGAAGGTGGCATGGCTTTACCTAATTTTCAGTTTTATTACTGGGCAGCAAACATACAAGCCATAAAAACCTGGACACAAATAAATGCACATACACAGGCTTGGTCTGCAATAGAAGTAAAATCCTGTAGTACTTCTTTATATTCCCTGCTTTGCTCTCCAATAAATGAAAGTTATCGCAAATATACTAATAACCCAATTGTGCTTTATTCACTCAGAATATGGAACCAAATTAGGAAGCATTTTAAGATGGAAAATCTTTTATCAGTGGCACCTTTGCAAGGGAACCACCTCTTTCAACCTTCGCAAGTATATCCAGTTTTTAATACCTGGAAAAGTTTTGGGATTAAAATGCTCAGAGATCTTTATATAGACAACATATTTACATCTTTTGAACAATTACGTTCAAAATTTAACCTCCCAGCTACACATTTCTTTTACTATCTTCAAATTAGAAATTTTGTTAAACAGAAATTGCCCGATTTCCCCCACCTTGCACCCTCCACAATGCTGGAAAAAATACTGCTCAATTCCGAGGAAACAAAAAACTATTTCCGCAATATATAAAATCTTATTAGAGTCCCTACCTTTCAAAGATCCAAGAGGACATTGGGAAGAAGATCTCTTAATCAATATATCAGAAAAGGAGTGGAAGGTAGCAAAGCAGAGAATTCACTCGAGTTCTATATGCGCAAAGCATAGAATTATTCAACTAAAAATTATATATCGAGCTCATCTGTCTCGCTTAAAACTGTCCAAAATGTTTCCAGGCCAGGATCCGACCTGCGAGCGCTGCAACCAAGCTCCTGCCTCACTGGGTCACATGTTCTGGGCCTGCACCACACTAACATCATTTTGGACAAAGATTTTTAAGTGCCTCTCAGACAGCCTTAGTATCACAATCCCTCCTAACCCACTAACAGCTGTGTTTGGTGTCCTTCCAGATGGACTTGAATTGGAGAAGGACAAACAAACGGTGATTGCATTCACTACACTCTTGGCACGCAGACTTATTTTGTTAAATTGGAAGAATCCTAATTCTCCTCTTATAAGTCAGTGGGAAACTGATGTTTTATATTATTTGAAATTGGAAAAAATCAAATTTTCAGTTAGAGGATCTGTACAAAATTTTTTCAAAACTTGGCAGGATTTAATCAATATTATTTTAGAATAAGAGAATTAACTATTATTGTATTTAACTCCCTTCTCCATCTCTTATTTATATAGATATTTACTTCTCCCCTTCTTTTGTCTAATGTTGCCTTATTAAAAAGCTTAAAGAAATTTTCCTTTAGCTAAGCTCTCCTTCTCAGGGATGGGGTTTGATTTGTTTTCAAATTTGTTGGGTTATAAATGGATCTGTTTGTATGGAATGATTACAATGAAAATTAATAAAATAAAAATATAAAAAAAAAAAAAAAAAAAAAAAAAAAAAAAACATTGCCAGATGTCCAAGATCGCAGCAAATCTGTTGTTATTCACACGTTCTACACGGGTGTCTTTGTTGTCAAAGCGCAAATGCTGCAAGTAGTCTGATAGCGGTCACAGGACATCATATCTTTGACTGCCAGTATAACAAATATTTCTGAGCAGGCGTCAGCCACAGTACCAACTGTGGTCATCTCTGCTCTTGTGAAACTCAGAGAGGGAGAGGCAAGTTCGTTGTACCATGTGAATGTCACTGACAAAATAAAACTGAATCATAAAAAAACAAGTGCTAACTTTTAGAAGTAGCCAAAATTTACACGCGGTGTTACAAACTCAAATCAAATGAATGTTTTTATTATATTATAGTAATAATAAAAATAATAATAATAGCAGCTCACTACTCAAAACACAGAGCGCCAGTCTTGAATCTGGTACCTTTGGGTTATAAAACAGCAGTTCTTACCTTTGCACCATTCAAGAATGCATATCAACTTCCTGTCAATTGACATTTCAACTTTGGTTTTTAACTCACTGACACGAACAAGAAAGTCAATTTTTTTTCTTTGGTTATATTCTTGAATGAAAATGCATGTGTTTATTTGATATTTGGACTAAAGTCTTCACACATTATACACTTCACGTCATTATTAGTATAACATGGAAAATGTTTCTGATTTAGCTATGTTTTCAGCAGTTCCTGTCATCCTACACTTACACAGATCATTGTAGACACATAACACACATGAAATACATGTATTCCAAATAATGATATATTATTTACCGTATCCAACTCCAGGCACCTCACTGCCAGATAAAGAGAGCCGTGCTCCGAGAATTTGGCAACTGACCTCGGCTCTGTTGGGGGGAGAGGGGGGTTTGGTGGGTCGGTAGGATAGCAGGCTGCTTGCTGCTTGTGCTGATCAACACATTTGTAAAACAAAAGACGCAGATGCAGAGATGTGCAAAGAAATTTAAGGTGGCCCAGGAAGTTTTTTCGTAGGCTTCAGGGATTCTAGTGTTAAAAAAATTGACAAAAACCAGTTATAAAAAAAATCTTTTTAATTTTAAGTAATGAACATTACATATAAAATTATAGAAATCTTAGATGGTTCACTTTTAAAAGCAAACATCATAAATACAAAATATAAACTTTTCAAGGCCTGAATATTATATGTAAAAGTAGTAAGAATTAAGTGACTACTTTGAAAACCAAACAGTAAAAAATTCATTTATAAAATTACTCTTTTCTTTGTTTCAGCACTGAACCTCTGAGTAAAATAATATCTTTTTTTTAAATGCCCACTATGATTTTCCAGTAGCACCCTAGCCATTAGGGCACTAAAAAATTCAACTGTACATGTGTCCAAAAAAAAACAAACCTATACTCATTTTAACAGGCTTTGTGTAAAAATAGCCAAGCAAGTTTCTGTCTTTAAAATCATTGTATATTTTGTTTTAAAAAAACTAGCCCATACTTTAGAAGAAAGATTCTCTTTTAAACCTCACAGAACAATTACCTGTCCTCACACACTACACAGGACAGTGAGCTAAATTCCCCTGATGGCACATGACATTCATTATAATCCCCATGGAACATGACTATGCTGAAGCTACAGTTCTGCAGAGTACAACTAATATACTACTTGTTTTCTTCTTAATTCAAACATTAAACCATAATGCATGATGCTAATGATTACAATCAAACCAGAGAAAAAACAGAAGCAAAGAAAAATATTTGAACGCAATTTGAAATTGATATTAATTTGTGTAAAATTAGATTTTTTTTTTGTGAGGACTATTATGTTTACATTAAATAAGACAAATCATACTATGCTTTGGTAGTATTCTAATATTTGCATCATAGATTATTATCACAATGTCATATTTATCATAAATATTAATAGAATATTTTTCTGGGAGAATGCATTTTATTAGATATGGATTTAGTAAATGAATGGTGTGCCAGTGTCAAATCAGGTGAATTAGCATATTTCAGTAATGGATTCTTTACATCTTTTATGAATAAACACATTTAAAGGATTTGTAACATGAAGGTGAATTTTTTTTTAAACTGAGGTATATAGAATCTCCATTTACTACATAGCATATTCTGTAGTGAGGTTGTCTGTGTTTCTGATAAACAAATACACAAATAAAAAGTATTGTGAAATATGGCAATAAAAACAGTGGTATATGAGCATAAATCAAGATCAAGGTTCAAGAATCTTTATTGTCATTCCAGCATCCATATACAGAAACGAAATTTGGTACTCAGGTCCCTGTAATTAAACATTGCCCACAATAACCCCATAAAAAATGTTAAAAAGTACACCATAAGTAGCCCCTTATCCCCATGACCTTTGTGATACAGGTATCACAGATAAACACAATAAATAAAACAAAGCAACATTAATACATAAATTCAGTAAGATAACTGTAGCTAAAAATATTATTGCTAAAAAAATATTATTGCTGTATGCCCTGTAATCAGCAGCAAGTAAAAAAAGGGTAGCACCAAATAATTTAGTACATGAGATTACTAAAACAAAATGCAAAGTGTAGTAAAAGTCACACAAAGTGTAAAGTCAGATTTAGTGATGATATATTCATTAATCTATTAGCATCCAAGAAGAAGCTGTTCCTCAGCCTGGTAGTGCTAGCCCATAAGCTACGCAATCTCCTGCCTGATGGGAGGGGGGCAAACTTTCCATGTGCAGGATGAGTGACATCTTCCATAATGGAGGAGGTTTTACTTTTGCACCTCCTGGTATAAATGTCCTCAATATATTGTTAGGCTGCTACCGATAATCTGTTTTGCACACTTAACCACAGCAGCTGCCATGCCACACAACATCCTTACAGGAGGTAAGAATGTTCTGTACCACACACATAGAAGGAGGTGAGAATAGAGGGGCACAGACCAGCCCACTTCAGCCTCCTCAAGAAGTAGAGGCGTTGGCAGGCTTTCTTTACCAGGCAGGCCATATTGTCGAGAGATTTTCGACCTCTTCTCCATTGATGTAAAGGGGAAAGGAGGGAGAGTACCAGAACGTCGAAAGTCTACAATCATTTGCTTTGTTTTTTTTGACATTGAAGCTAAGGTTATTATCCTTAAACCAAGCCTCTAGTTTAGCCACTTCCATTCTGTATGCTGACTCATCATTATGAGTGACGAGTCCTATCACCGATGTGTCATCTGCAGATTTCACTATATGATTGTGTGGATAGTGAAATATGCAGTCATACTGTAGGTCAGAACAGTATACAGTGGGAGGATCAAAACGAATGATGGCAGAAGGTGTAATGCTGAGGATATCTGACTGGGGCCTGTTTGTTAGAAAATCCAGTTGCAAAGTACTAAGTTTAATCCAAGTAGGGACAATTTGTTCACCAGCATGTGAGGGATGATGGTGTTAAAGGCAGAGCTAAAATCCAAGAAGAGTAATCTGACGAAGGAGTGTTTCCTGTCCAGGTCAGTGAGAGCCAGATTAGTCATAGAAGAGGCGGCGTCAGCTGTGGAACAGTTCTTCTTATAAGTATATTGATGGGGGCAAATGCTATGTTGATGATCTTTTTTAACTCAGCAATTACCAGCCTCTCAAAGTAATTTGAGATTATAGGTGTGAGAGCCACAAAATGGTAGTCATTCAAGCAAGACACGGTGAAGCTCTTTGGGACGGGAATGATGATAGAGGTCTTACGGCATGTTGGTACTGATGCCTGGGACAGTTAGATGTTAAAAATATATGTCAGCATCTCTGTTAGCTGATGAACACAGTTCTTCAGGGCCCTGCCTGGGATCTTACCCGGGCCTACATCTTTACAGGGATTAACCTTCATATTTAATTTGTATGTATTTCTTCATTTATTTGTTTTAGTGACACTGCATACAACACAAAACAATGAAAAGAAATCTGTCATTTTCACCCATAAGAGATGAAAAGGCAGGCTCTAGCGTGTTCTGTATTTTGATTCTTTAGTCAACAATAGCATGGACAGAAATCTTTGACCATCAAAGGCCACATTTACAGCAGACACTTCAGACTCTTGTTGATCAATTCAAAGCTTGTTAAATTAAAATAGACACTTTGAGCGATAATTCTAGCCAACTTTTCTGTCACTCAACCATTACAACTTTGTGCATACGCTTCACTAACTATTCGCCTGTCAAAACACAGGATACTAGATTCAAACCCTCTTAATTTGACAGGTGAAAATGAAAGTTTTTATTTCACATGCATATTTTGTGTTGCATAACGTGTCATTGAAGTAAATGAATGAGGAAATGATACAATAAATACATAAAAAAATAAGCAGCAAAAACATATTTCATGAAACATTTATTTATTACCCCGAGAGTTTGGGGTACCAGACCCCCTGATAAGGGCTGTTTGGTCCCTGTACGATCGGTGCCAGAGCTTGGTCCGCATTGCCAGCAGTAAGTTGAACCTGTTTCCAGTGAGAGTTGGACTCCGCCAGAGCTGCCCTTTGTCACCAATTCTGTTCATAACTTTTATGGACAGAATTTCTAGGCGCAGCCAGGGCGTTGAGGGGGTCCGGTTTGGTGGACTCAGGATTGGGTCACTGTTTTCTGCAGATGATGTTGTCCTGTTTGCTTCATCAGGCCGTGATCTTCAGCTCTCTCTGGATCGGTTTGCATCCGAGTATGAAGTGGCTGGGATGGGAATCAGCACCTCCAAATCCGAGACCATGGTCCTCAGCCGGAAAAGGGTGGAGTTCCCCCTCAAGGTTGGTAGCGAGATCCTGCCCCAAGTGGAGAAGTTCAAGTATCTTGGGATCTTGTTCACGAGTGAGGGAAGAATGGAGCGTGAGATCGACAGGCGGATCGGTGTGGCATCCACAGTAATGCAGGCTCTGCATCAGTCTGTCATGGTGAAAAAGGAGCTGAGCCGCAAGGCGAAGCTCTCAATTTACCAGTCGTTCTACGCTCCTACCCTCACCTATGGTCATGAGCTATGGGTAGTGACCGAAAGAACGAGATCGCGAATACAAGCGGCTGAAATGAGTTTCCTCCGTAGGGTGTCTGGGCTTTCCCTTAAAGATAGGGTGAGAAGCTCAGTCATCCGGGAGGGGCTCAGAGTAGAGCTGCTGCTCCTCCGCATTGAGAGGAGTCAGATGAGGTGGCTCGGGCATCTAATCAGGATGCCTCCTGGACGCCTCCCTGGTGAGGTGTTCCGGGCACGTCTAACCGGGAGGAGGCCCCGGGGAAGACCCAGGACACGCTGGAGGGACTATGTCTCTCGGCTGGCCTGGGAACGCCTTGGGATTCCCCCAGAAGAGCTAGAAGAAGTGGCCGGGGAGAGGGAAGTCTGGGTATCTCTGCTCAAGCTGCTGCCCCCGCGACCCGACCTCGGATAAGCGGAAGAGAATGGATGGATGGATGGATTTATTGATTCTACTCGTATGTCATTCTGTATTTATCATATTTCACAATACATTTATTTAGTTGCCTATTTATTTCTGTCCAAAATATTCCTCTATATTGTCCATCAAAATACTCTGCAGTACACACTATTAAAACAGCAATCTCCATCCTAATATTTTAAGGAAGAAAGGCTTATCTCGGCTCATATTTAACTCACACAGTTGCGAAAGAAAGTTTATTAAACAAACGTCATATCAGCCTTGCATAATCACATCCCATCTCCTACTCTGATCAAAACAAATTATAACAGTTTGGGATAAAATTTATTTAAAAGAAATATACAGAGAAAACTGGCTTCCATTCAACCATCTGGGTATATTGCAAGAAGAAAGAACTAAATACAATTAAAGTGTGTTTTTGTTGTCATCATCATCATGCTTCCATTCACTTCACTTGCAGTTGTGTTGTTATGTACTTCCCATCCCATTCATGCCAGAGAAATTTAAAACATTAATTCATATTTAAAATATTGTTACCAATATAGTATAATGCATAATACACAGGTAAAAGGTAATTCTGTCTATTTCAAATGATGTATTTAAATTTTCTATAATTTGAATCACTTAGTATAAAAAACTGACCCATTAAAAAGATCACCCATCAAAAGTAACTTGCAGAACTGAAACTACATGCTAATACCGTGCATACAAAGTCCTCAAAATTGTTATGTTCTATTTGGTGCCACTGCCTTGGGTGTCATATTGGTCATTTCCCAATATTCCAGATCTTTTGGAACTCCAATATGGAGAGGCTACTACATGGAAAAGTACAGAGATTTTTTTCATGCAAAATCATTTATACATAAGGCATAAAACCTATACAAATATTCAAAAAACATGTAATTATGTGCATATTTAAAACCTATGGTCATGGAGTACTGGGTCACAATTGTAGCCTCTGAAAGGTCAGTTGGTGTTGGCCCTGAACAATAAGGACAAACTGTTTTGTTTGGCTGAAATTTGGGTGGTATAGTCTTAATTTCCTTTTTCAGGTAGGGAAGTAAAACTACTTGCATTTTTGTTTCATTCAAAGATATATGTGATCCTCCTTTTCATATGAACAGAGGAAAAGAGATTGTGTTGCTAATAACTAAAATCCTCTTGATCATCTTCTTCCTCCTCAATATCTTCACTATCACTTTGACTATTGTCTATAAAAAGACCCCAACCCCACCCCTTTGTCTTGGTAACATCAACACATAGGCAAATGGATGCAGGAGGCAGTGATGCAGCTTTTTGGAACCTTTACAAAGGCACCAACACTACTCTGCCATCTTCTCAAACATGACTCTTGTTGAACCAAAGCAATTCCAGGTTCCCTTTTATCTGCTATACACATAGAAGTAAATGTATCTCTCACAATAGCTATACTCCTCATAGAATACAGGCTACAGTGCACATACTCGTTCCCTGAATGCTACATTCATCTTTGCTTGAACTAGAAATTAACCCTTCCTCTAGCACTGACTGCATGGCTTCAACATTTAATGCTTTTGGAGAAGCATAGGCACCTGCATAGAGAACTCTGTGCATGTGTTTATATTCAACACCAGCAGCCTCATGTGTAAACAGTGCAGAACCACAAAAATGTTGCAAACTCCCGTTTCCATGCTCACGTCGAGATGTAAAACCTAAACTTGGTGTAAAGCCATGTACATTTTCATGGCAGCCTCACACCATATGTAAATGGTAAATTTTGTCTGTTGGTGAACAACATCAGTTTTGGTTTGTTTTTTAACTTAAAATTGCCCTTTTATAACAAACACAAACACCAAAAAACTTTTAAAGTAGTGCTACCAAATCCCTTGTACTTAAAACTTGTTTTATTATTCCTGACAGATGAATCAAGTACCAAGGACAGAATGGCATTGTAAAACCACTTTCTGACAACAGTTTCATTTCTACTTAAAAAAAATGTTTTGTATCACTATTATCAGTTTACACTAGTATCTGTGTGAGCTTTTTTCCCTGATCATATCATGTTTACCTTTTTGTCAGTAATATACCTGCAGCTAACTGACTGTTGATTAAGGACTATAATTTGGACCTACTTATAAATTATCTATCTATCTATCTATCTATCTATCTATCTATCTATCTATCTATCTATCTATCTATCTATCTATCTATCTACTTGTAGATTTTACAAAGAGTATCACAAGTATAAAATCACAAGTATTTTGAAGTCAAAATAAAAGCTGAGATCACTGTTTAAATAATTTCAATTTTGTAAATTATAAGATGACCAGGGCTCTGATTTGTACCACTGTAAATATGTTACCATGAGTGATCCCACATGAAACAAAGTAAAGCAATGTCAATGAGGACTATTGTTCTGTTGGCCTTTTAAATGCCATGATGCCTGTTTTTTTAATGTGCATTTTGATAGGTGTTCTGATCCAGTACAGTACATATTGTACAGTACATATTGTACCATTTTCTGGAATTTAAATGTCTGCTATAACTTTAGGATCTGTACTTAGAGAGCATTTGCAGGCTAGTTTGTGGTGAATATGGATAATTTAGATATCATTTGATATAATTGTATAAATAATTTGTATTTTAAAGGAGACTACATTATTAAAATTAAAACCAAATATCATTTTTTGAAGATAACATAAGATTTTTCTTTTCAGTCAGACTATATAAAACAGATGAAATACTCCCTTTGTTTTGGAAGACCAGCACCTTGGTGTCTTTTTTTTAAAAAGTATACTTTTATTGTTTTACTATGTAATCCAATGGAAATCATTAATATTAATTTTGGTGCTAAATTAATTTCTGTGTTAAGGTAAGCATGATCAAGATATACAATAATCTGATAAAATTTGTATTACAATTTAAACAATGGTCTTTTTGAACTTGATTTTTTAAAGAGTTCCAGTTGATCATCTTCCAAGTGTTTCTCCTGTTATCCACAGGATTCCAAAGTGTAGCCGTTCTCCCTAACCATAAAATTGTAAAAAAGAAGGATTGTCTCATCAGTTATGTGAGATTGACTTCTAGAGCTGAGGTCCATTTAACAGTAGTGTTATATTACCCTTTTTTTAATTTATCATTCCAAGGTATCCTGTATTTACATTATACGCAAGTATAAGTAAGCATAAGCTGCAAACAAAGGGTTCAGAAAGAAAGGGATAAGGATAAGGCAGCTAAAGTTTCATCAAAGTCAAAACTGACCTCAAGTGCATGGTGCAGCCTACCAGAGACTGACCTGGAACAGACGTGTGAAGGATTAGATCTGCCAGGACCTGATGCTCTAACCGAAAGCGAAAGTTGGACCGAAACTGATATTGAGGCAGGCAAGGAGAATTTGTCGATTCCAGGAGGATTATTGGAGCTGTGCATGGCTCTTTTATCACCATTGTCATCTGCAGCTAATACCCCCTGTGAGTCAGCAGCATCAGCCCCAACAGGACACACAACTCTGCCTTCAGAGTGCAGAGAAGACCAAAACGCACTCTCTAAGATAGAGGTAATAATCGCACTCGTTTTTTGTGGGGTGACATAAATGTTATAAAGAGTGATATAAAGAAGGATATAAGGGGTTTAAAGAAAGAGAAAGAATAAAGGCCTAAAAAAGAAAAACGAGAAACAGTATTATAAAAATAAAATAAAAGCATTTTATATTTAGAATATAAAAGACCTGGAAAAACTTTTAAGTACTAGGTTTACTATAGCCTTTACAGGAATTCTAGAAAAGAATGATGAAAAAATACAGGAAAATATGAGTAAGTTAGAGAGTAAAATTAGAGTACTTGCTACTCAGCTTGAAGATACTAAGCAAACAGTTTACGACTTGTATTGCAACAGTTGAACAATTGACATCTGCCACTGATGAAAAAGCAACGGCTGCAAAATCAGAATGAAAAGTGCCTAGTGACAAATTAGCTGTGCCGGAGCATACATACAGAAGGAACAATATCAGAATCGAAGGTCTCCCTAAAAAACATGAAAGTCCAAACTCAGTGAAATTCATAGCTGAACTATTCTCTAAAATAACTGGAGAGGACTTCAAATTGGACACCAAGATCTCAGCAGCCTACTGTATATGTGGATTGAATGCCTCAAAAACTGAGAAGCCCGATTGTTCGTTTCAAGAAACTACAGGCTAAAGAAAATTTCATGTCTCTTCTCTGACTGAAAGGGGAGATTATATTTGAAAATAACTGCTTTCATACTTTCCCAGGTTTCTCCCCAGTAACAGCTAAACGCACCGCATTCTACAGCATTAAGCAGCATCTATACATAATTGAAATTAGATATAGCCTCTTGGACCCTGCCAAATTAGAAAGTGATTATTGAAGGTCAGTTTTACATTTTTAGCTCCCCAGCTGAAGCAGAAAAGGAACTAAAAAGACTAATCAGACATCCTTTTGAAACATGACCATGAGGTATACCTTGTTCTGGCAAGGCAAAGAAAATTCTGCTTGTAACTTGCAATTTGGACCATTTTTAATGCTGTAACTCTACATTCTAATTCCGTTTTGGCCACGTTTCCTTTTCTTTTTTTTGTTAAACCTTAATAATAATATTATATTGAAATTTCTTCCATTGAATATATGTACAATTTAGCAACCACAAAGTAACTAGCTATTTTTTTCCCACTTCATATCCTTGGTTTATTGTATTACATTTATTGTATATGTTATCTCAGTCTTCTGGGGAACATTCCCTAGGTTTATTGTATTTGGACTGTACTTTCAAAAGATTTAAATTTTAACCTTTTCTACACCACTGCTGAGGGGTTCATTATGTTCTGGATGTGCTCTGTCTCTTGGAATGCCAGAGGACCGGAACTTCATGAAATGTGATCTGCCTCACTCAGGGAGGCAAAATATGTTGGGTGGGGGGGCATTGCTTTTTATTATTTATCCTTTCTACCCCAATACCCATAAATGCCAACATAACAAAAAGCTTCTTAGCCATAACACTTGGCAATAATATAAAATCTGTCTCAAAGCTATCATATGTAATAATGTACTACCTTAATTTAAGACGAAAAAATGTCAACAAAAGTTCAGAAAGCAATTTTTATGACCAAATTGAACTTTGTGAGCTGGAATATCAAAGGTCTCAATCATGAATTAATGAGAAAGAAAGTATTCTCTCACTTAACAGGTTTAAATGCCAAGATAGTATTTTTATAGGAGACTCACTTAATAAGTAAGAACCAGATACAGTTGCAAAGGGAGTGGATTGGCCAAATTATTCACACCAGCTCTACAAAGAAAACTAGGGGTGTGGGGATCTTAATACACAGAACAATTCCATTTGTGGCGTCAAATGTAATAGCTGATATGTCATGGTGATGGGCAACTTATTTAATAATTAAGTGATTCTTATAAATATCTATGCACCTAATGTGGATAATATAGATTTCATCCTAAACGTATTCACATATATTCCTAATGTGAACACTCATAAAATTATAATAACCAGAGACTTTAATTATGTTTTAAAAATATAACTGAATAGGTCTTCAGCTACAGCAGCGATAACATCTAATATTGCAAAAGTAATTACATAGTTTGTAATGGATCAAAACTTATCAGGCCAAGGTTTTTTGAATTCTAAACTAATAGCATATCCATCTTTCTTGTTGCTCAAGAATTGATTATTTCTTCAGAGACAGTAATTTTTTTCCCATTATCAAATTTTGTAACTATGATGCTTTTCTTACCTATGACTAGGGAATCCATTCCTGGACAGGTTTATCCATTCCCGGGAATTTGGGAATCCTGCACGTCATTCCTGGGAATCCTGGGCTCCCGGGGATGACACAGTGCACGAGCATTGACCGACATTTATTTTTAATAAAACTACTGCAATATGTTGACACCAATAAAAGTCTACCCTTAACTACAAGCAGTTCATGCTGTCATATAAGTACATGTATCTAGTTAGTCTCAGTAATAAGAGTGTAGAAAGCACAACGTGTCCAGCGTGCGGTCGTTCAGGCGAAAGCACACCTTCATGCTGAGTACAGCAGCCGCTGAGAAAGCACGCTCTGCTTCCACTGAAGTAGGCGGCACAGTCATCAGATACTGATACGCTTGTTCTAAACAACGTCCGCGCTTGCCGTTGCTCTGAAACACAGCCATTTCAGCTTTTACTGATGCATCCAGTTCCTTGTCATCATTCTGTCATGGCAAGTTTCTTGGCACAGATAATGCAAATCCAACAGACTGACGCATTGCAATTTCAAGTTGCTGTTCAAAGCTGTCAACAGCACAGACGTCAATGAACTCTGCCCCATCCTGGCATTCGTGAGCTGCAGGGTGCAAACACCTCCCAGTCCACTGTGCTCAGTCTTAGTGGGAGCCGGGAGACTGACTGCTGCTGGTCTGTTGTTGAATGAATTAATGAGCAACACACTACACTGTGGGCCAAAAAACTGTGCCACTTAATTATTTTCAACTATAACTCTGTTATTTCTTGATCGATTTTTACACTTGCACACACTATATATGCGAGCTTGACCGTTCCCGTTTTCCCGGGAATTACAGCAGTTTCAATGGATTCCCTACCTATGACCACACCCCTCTGATCATGGAGCTTAAATCACTATGCCCTTCACACTCATCTCGTAGCTGGTGTCTTAACCTCCTGTCATTAGCTGATGAAAACTGTATAGAATTAATATCCAAGCAAACTGATTATTTTCTGGAGATAAATGCATACTCAGAGGTCTCTGCAGGAATACTCTGGAAAACTCTGAAGACACTTTTAAAGGACAGATTATTTCACATCTTTCTCACAAAAATAAATTGGAAACCAAGAAGGCATCTTAGTTAATCAGAGAAATTACCAGAATAGATCAAGAGTACACCAGGTCTCCAAATAAGGCACTGTATAGAACAGGTTTTGCAATCAGAATTTAATCTCTCGACTACTAAAGTAATGGAACAGCTCATCTTTAAATCACAATATCATTATTATGAATGGAGAGAAGGCCAGTAAGATGTTAGCACAACAAATCCACAAGGAGGAAGTTCGCAATGCAATATTAGCAATTACCAACACAGACGGAGATAAAATTATTAACCATAAATGTAAAGAATTATTATTATTATTATTATAAAAGTATAACCCACACAATTAGAGAGTATTGTAAGTTCTTGTATTTTACTCAGTCTAAAAATGATAAGACACAATCTAATGCGTTTTTTTACTCATTACAGCTAGATACTCTTAGTGCTGTGGAACTGTATAAGCCTCTGACACTCTCAGAATTATGAGACACATAAACTTACTTCAGAGTGGAAAATAAGCTGGCCCAGATGGCTGCCCAGTGGAATTTAAAAACAAATGTTCAAATAAGTTAGCTCCACTATTATTAGCAACGTTTATATAAGCTGTGACGATAAGCTGTGGGGCTCTTACGTGTCTGGGATGCCTCCATAATGGCAGATACTCTGGGAGCAAGCTTGCAGTCCCCCTGGCTTGTTATGATGCCATGGACTTGTAGCATAGAAGCTCAACCCTGCTGGGGCCCAAGGCCATCACCAGGGGGCACATGAGGAATGGCTAAGCTCTCCTCTGCAGGACTACTGCCACACCCAGAAGTATGCCTGGAAGAAGATCACGAGACACCAGAGGCATTTCTGGGTGCACTATAAAAGGAGTTGCCTCACTCCATTTGAGGAGCCAGAGTTGGGAGGAAGAGTATGAAGTTTGAGGGAGGAGTGTAGATGGAAGAGAGAGAGGAAGAGACAGGGCAAAGTGTATTTTGTACGGCTCTGTGCTGTACTGCATCAGTGGTGGGAAACAGGTCAAGAGCATTTCCCCCTTAGAAATAAAGGCTGTGTTGTGTTGGGACTTATGCCTGTGTCAGTTGTGTTGGGTGTTTGGGACGCTGTGCACCCCCTGGTGGTTACAGAGATAAAGACAACAAAGTTCTACCTCAAACTTTTCGCCAAGCATTAATTACTGTCTTTCCTAAGAAAAATAAGGACTACAATGTGCATCATACTGACCAATCTCACTCCTGAATAAGATATAATACCATAAGATATTCTCCAAAGTTCTAGTTAGAAGGAATGAAAAAATGTTTCCTTCTATCACAAGACCAAACTGGATTTACTAAAGGCAGTCTCTTAGTTTCTAATCTTTGATGTTTGTTTAATATAATATATTTACCCATTAAATATAACACCCTAGAGATCTTCCTACTTGTTGAAGCAAAAAAAAAATATTTGATAGAGTTGAATACAATACAATACAATACAGTTTATTTTTGTATAGCCCAAAATCACACAGGAAGTGCCGCAATGGGCTTTAACAGGCCCTGCCTCTTGACAGCCCCCCAGCCTTGACTCTCTAAGAAGACAAGGAAAAACTCCCAAAAAAACCTAGTAGGGAAAAATGGAAGAAACCTTGGGAAAGGCAGTTCAAAGAGAGACCCCTTTCCAGGTAGATTGGGCGTGCAGTGGGTGTCAAAAGAAGGGGGTCAATACAATACAATACAGTACAGTACACAGAACAATTTCTCAATAAAGTAAGAAATAAAAAAAAATATATAAATTTTAGAAGTACAGAGTAGAATTTAACAGTAAATGATATATCCCATAATAAGATTTGTACCTTATGGGACTACCTGTTAACCACATTCCACAAATTTGGTTTTAGCCCAAACATATGTGCATGGATTTAAATACTCTATACTAGTCTAGAAGCCAACATTATTTTAGACTACTTCAAACTAGAACACAATACTCAACCAGGATGCTTGAAAATTTACTTTGGAAATGCATCAGAGATAAATGGGATTACCCAAGGAGAACAGAAAATATCACTATATGCAGACAATATATTATTGTATCTATCTGAAACACAACATTCAGTGCCAGCAGGTCTAAAAGCACTAGCAGAATTTCAAAAGATATCTGGACTCAAAATCAATTTGAATAAAAGTGTGCTTTTCCAGTGAACTCGCACACAATATTAGACTGGACGCCTATGAACATCCTTCCCAAGGTTCTTGTTCTATTTCAAAGCATCCCCATATACACTTACAAATCCTTTTAAAGAAATTAGAAGTTAACCTCCTTCACTTGGAACTCAAAACATCCACACATCCAAAGGGCTACTCTACAATGACCTAGAGCAGAAGGTGACATGGCACTACCTAACTTTAAATTTTATTACTGGACAGTAAATATACAGGCCATAAAGACATGGACATGAACACAAATTCATGAACATACACAAGCCTTGTCTGCATTAAAATTTTAATCTTTCAGTACTTCTTTATATTCTCTGCTCTGCGCTCTGGTAAATACCAGCTACCGTCAATACACTAATAATCCAATTACCCTTCATTCACTCAGAATATAGAACCAATGTAGGAAGCACTTTAAGATGAAGTTCTTACCTGTTGCACTTCTACACAACAACCACTTTTTTCCACCCTTTCAAATTTGTGCAATATTTAATGTTTGGAAAATGTCTGGTATTAATAAATTTAGAGATTATTGTACATAGATAATATCTTTGCATCATATGAACAGTTAGGCATCAAATCAGCTACTTTCAAGCTAGAAATTTTGCTGAATGGATCCTGCCCAATTTTCGTCACCTTCTACCTATTTCTAATGAAGAAATATTGATCAGTCAGAAAACTCTCAAAAGAAGTCCCTTCTTTTCAAAGATCCCAGGGTACAATGGGGAAAGGATCTTTCACTTAATATTTCAGAAAAGGAGTGGAAGGCAGCCGTGCACAGAATATACACTAGCTTCATACGCGCAAAGTGTTCAATAATTCAACTTAAAATCTTCTATTGAGCACATTTATCCTGTTTAAAACTATACAAAATGCTTCCAGGGCAAGATTCAACCTGTGAACATTGAAGTCTAGCTCTAGCCTCACTTTGCCACATGTTTTGGCTGTGCACCAAATGAACATAATTTTGGACAAAACTTTTTGAATACCTTGTCAGATACCCTTTGTTTTCATAATCTCTCCTAACCCATTAACAGCTGTGTTTGGTGAACTCCTGGATGGGCGTAAAGTGGAGAAGGACAAACAAATTGTTATATGCTTTACCTCACTACTAGCATGTAGACTTGCTCAACTGGAAGAATCCCACCCCACCACTTAAGTCAGTGGGTCACTGATTTCCTATACTATTTGAAATTGGAAAAAATAAGATTCTTACTTAGTGGATCTGTTAAAAACTTTTTTAATATATGGCAGGATGTAATCAATAACATTTTAGAATAAGCTTCTCTGTCAGGGAAAAGGATACTCTTCCTTCCTTGCTGCTTTTAATGATTTGCTTTGTTGTTTGGCTGTCCTCTGTTTCTTTTGGATGGGGGTTGAATTTTGGTTTGTTAAGTTTGATTTGATTTTATGGATTGTTGCTTTTAATTAAAATTAATAAAAAAAAATAAAGATAAAGGGGAGGCACGGTGGCACAGTGGTAGTGCTGCTGCCTCGCAGTTAGGAGACCCGGGTTCGCTTCCCAGGTCCTCCCTGCGTGGAGTTTGCATGTTTTCCCCGTGTCTGCGTGGGTTTCCTCCGGGCGCTCCGGTTTCCTCACACAGTCCGAAGACATGCAGGTTAGGTAGATTGGCGAATCTAAATTGGCCCTAGTGTGTGCTTGGTGTGTTTGTGTGTGTGTCCTGCAGTGGGTTGGCACCCTGCCCGGGATTGGTTCCTGCCTTGTGTTGGCTGGGATTGGCTCTAGCAGACCCCCGTCACCCTGTGTTCGGATTCAGCGGGTTGGAAAATGGATGGATGGAAAAAAGATTAAAAAAATAGGAAAAAAATGTGTTCTTTATTTTTATAACTGAGGGAATCAGCTCTGCTTCACCTTTTGTGTGCTATAACTAATGGACTCCTAGTACAAATAAGATCTCCAGTTGTGCATGGAAAAACAATCAACCTCCAAGGCTAAGCTAGATTATATAATTATCAAAAAGAGTTCTTAGCAGATATTCATAAATTTCAAACCTTCCTGAAAATTAAAATATTTGTTTGGTATAGATTTTACAAAAATGATGGTGCTGCCAGAGCAGGATAAGCCAAAGCAGCAGCAATTTCATCTTGAGAAGCAGAAGTGCATAATGTTTTTGAATGGATGGACTTTTATGTCCAGCAGTGTCAGCAAAGAGCTATAAAAAACAGTTTCTCAGAGACTGCAGGTTTTAACTAATATAACTAGTGGTCCTTTAGAATAGCAAGTTACAAATCTCCAGAAAATAAGCTGTTTCCCATGTGATCACCTTGCACAACAATATTTTTGCAATTTGAAAGCTTTCGCAACAGAAACCCTGAATTTTTTTTTGAACATCATTATGGAATTCTGATTTTAAAGGGTTTTCTTGGTTGAAAGTATTAGTTTGTTAAATAGCAATCACACAGTCATTTACTGCAGTATGTTTTTCTCCAGATTGTGCACAGATTCTGTAAGAAATTGTTAGATGCAAGGACTGCATTCATTCTTCTAAGTCCTGGTTGTGTTTTATTCAGCGCATGATTTAATGTGAAAACCAAAGAAAAAGAAGGCAACTTGAGAAGAAAACATGTCCCATGTTACAAAACTTACAATGTGAATGCTTCATGAATGTTGACCTAAAGATTTCTGCTTTTACAAATTACAAATTAACTGGGGAAGAGGTTCTTCTGTGCTTTAAAAAATCCTGAATCCTTTGGAAATCTGTGAGAAATATTGTTTTCTATTTTGAAAGCTGTCAAGAAACAAGAACTCTCTTCAAAACATATCCATAACCATATGAATAAGGAATTGTGGTCTTGGACTGGTGAAAACTGTGTGTTAGCCCTTTGCCAAATACTGTCAACTAAAGTGCAGAGGTGTTGAGAAAATCAAGGAAAATAAAGAATCCAATTTCTTTAATTACAGTGATCAAGTAGTTTTTATTTATGCATGAGAGCAGCTTCATCCATGTAATTTTAGGCAGATACTCACTCAAAGAGAAACCCTCAGTCATGCAGTAATATAGACACTTAAGGCTGCAAAGTCAGGTGGGCTTAGACAGTGAAAACAGTTTATCTGGCCAAGGTCGTAAATCAGTCCAGTTTTAAAAACCAAAAATATATTAATTTAGTTCACAGCTGCACAAATTTTCAGCCTACAGGGTCGTATAAAGTTCACAGCACAGATATCTAGGATAAGTAACCTCATTATTCATTGCACCTTACCTTAATACTGGACAGAAAAACACGATAGACAAAAGTAGTGTAAAGTCATTTTGAAAATATTCATACATTGCTAATGAGATGCTACAAAGGTCATACATTCATAGATTATAGCTGAAAAAGTTGAAATGGGTCATTTTTAATGAAATACTTGATCGGAATTGGTACAAATCCTCAAGTTACCTCCTAGGGAAATACAGACTGTGATTTTCAAATTAGTTCAATAAGTCATTGAATTTTCATGTGAGTAAAATGCCTAAAGCTGTGAATTTAGAGGACAAAAGGAGATGTTTATCAATTTGTTTCAGTACAGAAAATCAGGAATACAGTACATTAGCTCATATCCTGAATTAGACAACAATGGCCAACAGAACATTATAACCAAAGAAAAAAAAAAACTTCTAAGATAGTGGTAAACAAAGTTATTACATTTAGAGAGTAAGCACCATTTTATTGTCAAATGCCATAGAAATATTTAGAACTGTATTCATGAAATATAGAGAAGAGGGCCAGCATTGTATTACCAGCAGTGATTTTTTAGTGCATGTCCAACCTCTCTGTATGTCCATGTACAGGCATAACTGCATTCCTCCAAAATTTATTTTCATAATTCTATTTGACCCTTACCATTACAGTCAAAAATTTTAAGGTGTTGTACTGTGTTAGCAATTATGGATGTGGTTAGAAGTTAAGCAAAATGACACCTTTTATTGGCTAACTAGAAAGATTATAATATGCAAGCTTTCGATGCAACTCATCTTGCAAGCTTGAATATTGTAATCTTTCTAGTTAGCCAATTAAAGGTGTCATTTTACGTAACTTCTTACCACAGTCAAAAATATTGAACTGTTTCAGTTCCATGGTTAATATTTCACTCTGAAACAGAAAATACACACATTTAAAATGACCTGAAACAAAATCAAGTGAACACATTGACTAATGCTTATATAATTCCAAATCCTAAAATATTTTAATAGATACAGGTAGTGTGTTACTTGGAGGGTCTTCATATTTCCTTTCAGAGGAACACCTTACACACAGGAGAACTGACGCTTGAATAAACCATTTTCTTCGGCACAGAGCACCTCCACTCCAGATGAGACTTCATCAATTCTGTTACCTATGAGATTTTCTCCATTCATACAGAGCGCAGTTATGCCCTAGGGTGTTTGATTTCAACATCTCCAACTACCTGTAAGGGGAAAAGAAAGACCATTATTTTTCACATCTGCCAGACTGTAATAAATCTAATCTTTAACCATTTAGAAATGCTAAACTTTTCAGCAAACATGTACCATATTGTATTTTTCTTGTTCAACTGAATACAAAGGAAAAAAACACTCCAAAGTAAGTAAAGACTATCATTATATATTGTAACAGCGCTGACAGGTTGCATCAGCCAGGGTTGAGTCACCTGTAGTATGAGCTGACATCACAAGCAGTGGAGCGCCTATGAAAAAAACAAACCTGCATTGTTGCAAACATTATTTCATCTAGTGTGGTAACGGCAAGCAGTCCTTTTGAGGAAAGTGACACACCAAAAAGAGCCTTGTTAAAAGCAAAGGATCCAATCTAGCATATGAGGTGGTGTTACAATTTGTTGTTACAATTGTTCCTTTTAAAATTGTTGAATGATTGTCTTTTTGAAACAGTTTTCAAATTAGTTCCAGCAGATTGTCCTGCAATGATCAGTCTCCAGGACTGCGTTCTCTTTCATTAAACATTGTTTTTTATTCTGTTTGTAACTAAAATATTTTTTTTATTGCAGTTGGTTGCATTTCCTGACCCATCGACTCCATAAAAAATGTTTACATTTTTTTTAATCAATCATTTCTTTATGAGCATATACAATTCATCATAATTGTATTACATTTTAATTGTAGGAGAAACTGAATCTTGTTTGTATGAATGATTGTCTGTTTTTAAAGAACACTTAGTTTTAGAGCTGTCATTGACTAGATTACTGACACAAATATGACAGAAAACACTGCAGCTCTCAGAAAGAATTGAAGAGTGGTCTAAGGGTGATGATCTGAAGACTGAAATTGACTACAGGAGTTTCAGCTTGTTTTACCGGACCTTTTATCACATTCGGGTTAATTTACTTTACACCATTTGGAAAACATATTACCAAACTAATAACTGCAAGTGGCAGCAGCAACAAAGGGAGAAGAGGCAGCAAAGATAATAGATAGATAGATAGATAGATAGATAGATAGATAGATAGATAGATAGATAGATAGATAGATAGATAGATAGATAGATAGATAGATAGATAGATAGATAGATACTTCATTAATCCCAAGTGGAAATTCACATACTCCAGCAGCAGCATACTGATACAAAAAAAAAAAAAATCAATATTAAATTAAAGATTAATAGTAATACAGGTAAAAACAGACAATAGCTTTGTATGATGTTAACATTTACCCCCCTGGGTGGAATTGAAGAGTCGCATAGTTTGGGGGAGGAACGATCTCCTCAGTCTGTCAGTGGAGTAGAATAGACACATTGGTACAGAAGTAAAAGTAATAAAAGGAGTTGAAGTGAGGTCTTAAGGTCCTGGAGTAGTTCTCAGAATGCAAGATTATTATATGATATGGGGAATGAACTTAGTTTCTCTATTCAGACCCTCAAAAATTCCTTTTCCTTCTCCACAATATTATACTGAAACAGAATTAAACTCAAAACTCTTAAACTCGGTAACAACCAGGTGAATATGATCGATAATGTGAACATTTCTTCACCAGTAACTGCACCCATTAATTGCAACAAGCTTGATAGCCTTTTAGGAACTATGCAGTCAATAGTGACACAGGATAAATTCAAACAATTTGTTAAAAAGGGCTTGCCAATCTTTGACATACAATGTGAATGTTCAAACGTGTCTTTTAGAACATTAGAACACTCTAGACGAGAACAGGCCATTCAGCCCAACAAAGCTTGCCAGTCCTATCCAGTTATTTCTTCCAAAAAACATCAAGTCGAGTTTTGAAAGTCCCTAATGTCTTAGTGTCTACCACACTACTTGATAGCTTATTCCAAGTGTCTATTGTTCTTTGTGTAAATGACTTTGTTAAGTGGTGCGACTCAAACCACCTACACCTGAACACCAGCAAAACCAAGGAGTTGGTGATGGATTTTAGGAGGCCCAGGCCCCTCCTGGACCCCGTGATTATCAGAGGTGACTGTGTATAGAGGGTACAGACCTATAAATACCTGGGAGTGCAGCTGGATGATAATTTGGACTGGACTGCCAATACTGATTCTCTGTGCAAGAGAGGACAGAGCCGGCTATACTTCCTTAGAAGACTGGCATCCTTCAACATCTGCAATAAGATGCTGCAGATGTTCTATCAGACGGTTGTGGCGAGCGCCCTCTTCTACACGCTGGTGTGCTGGGGAGGTAGCATTAAGAAGAAGGACCTCATGCCTGGACAAACTGGTGAGGAAAGTAGGCTCTATTGTAGGCATGGAGATGGACAGTTTGACATCCGTGGCAGAGCGACGGGTGCTCAACAGGCTCCTATCAATTATGGAGAAGCCACTGCATCCACTAAACAGTGTCATCTCCAGACAGAGGAGCAGCTTTAGCGACAGACTGCTATCACTGTCCTGCTCCACTGACAGACTGAGGAGATCGTTCCTCCCCCAAACTATACAACTCTTCAATTCCACCCGGGGGGGGTAAACGTTAACATTATTCAAAGTTATTGTCTGTTTTTACCTGCATTTTTATTACTCTTTAATTTAATATTGTTTTTTGTATCAGTATGCTGCTGCTGGAGTATGTGAATTTCCCCTTCTATCTATCTATCTATCTATCTATCTATCTATCTATCTATCTATCTATCTATCTATCTATCTATCTATCTATCTATCTATCTATCTATCTATCTAAAGAAAAACTTCCTAATGTTTGCACGAAATTTACCCTTAACAAGTTTCCAACTGTGTCCCCGTGTTCTTGATGAACTCATTTTAAAATAACAGTCTCGATCGACTGTACTAATTCCCTTCATAATTTTAAACACTTCAATCATGTCACCTCTTAATCTTCTTTTGCTTAAACTGTATAGGCTCAGCTCTTTTAATATTTCATCATAATTCAACCCCTGTAGCCCTGGAATCAGCCTAGTCACTCTTCTCTGGAACTTTTCTAGTGCTGCTATGTTCTTTTTGTAGCCTGGAGACCAAAACTGCACACAGTACTCAAGTGAGGCCTCACCAGTGTGTTATAAATTTTGAGCATAATCTCCTTGGACTTGTACTCCGCACATCGTGCTATATAACCTAACATTCTGTTAGCCTTCTTAATGGCTTCTGACCACTGTCGGGAAGTCGATAGCTTAGAGTCCACTATGACTCCTAAATCCTTCTCATAAGGTGTACTCTTAATTTTCCGACTGCCCATTGTGTATTCAAACCTAACATTTTTACTTCCTATGTATAATAATTTACATTTACTGACATTAAATTTCATCTGCCACAAATCTGCCCAAGCCTGTATGCTATCCAAGTCCTTCTGCAATGATATAACAGATTCCAAATTATCTGCTAATCCACGTATCTTGGTATCATCTGCAAACTTAACCAGCTTGTTACTTATATTCCTATCTAAATCATTTATATATGTTTAAAAATAGCAGCGGCCCTAGCACTGACCCCTGTGGAACACCACTCTTAACACTGGCCAGTTCTGATGAGGTTCCTCGCACCATCACCCTCAGCTTCCTGTGCCTGAGCCAATTCTGCACCCATCTAAAAATATCACCCTGAACTCCCACTTCTTTTAATTTGATGCCCAATCTCTCATGTGACACCTTATCAAATGTTTTCTGAAAGTCCAGATAAATAATATCATATGCTCCACTTTGATCATATCCTTTTGTTGCCGCCTCATAGAATTCCAGCATGTTAGTAAAACACGACCTCCCTCTTCTGAACCCATGCTGACTGTTCAGAATAACTCCTGTCCTTGCCAGGTGTTGCTCAATCTTATCCTTAATAATTCCTTCCATTAATTTTCCTGTGATGCATGGTAAGCTTACTGGCCTATAGTTGCTTGGATCTGCCCTGTCACCCTTTTTATATAATAGGATGATATTTACCATGGTCAAACAAGCACTACAGGTTCCTGTTAGTTCCTGCTATTACTGAAAACTTAAAATATTCTTTAAGATACATAGTACAAAATCCTTTATTCAATATTGAATACACAAAATGAAAGCAATATAATATTCTGTACATGAAGATATAAAAAATAAAACTTTTATTGTAGACAGTATATCAACAATATTTGTTCATGTCTAGTGTTCAGTTTGGCTACATTGGCATGTGCTAGATCATATTTTCCAAAGACAGAAAAGTGCTAGCCTGTAAGTGTCTAGGTCACAATAATGTACTTTTCTAAAAGCATCATAAATTTTCTTAATTAAACTATGTGAATGATTATTCATATTATACTATGTTTTTATACCTTCCTTTACAAACCATTAATTTTCAAAGGCTTTCAATGTGTTCTCTATAACTTGAACAATAGGAACAGTTTAACACAATGCAAGGTCTTAACTGATATTTGTTTTAGCCACGGTTTGTGCAGAGCTATTAGAACATTTTGAAAATGTCCTGAATAAAAATTTGAGTTAGATTTGCAGAAGCACATGCACCTGGTCTGACCAAGGTGATTAACCAAAAAAACAAGGCAAGACCAAAACTTTCATCTAGTAGTATGACCAGCAAACCTATAATGAGATTTAGAGTCCTTTGTCAAATTTCGAGCAGAACTTAGTTTACACAGTCCATAAGTGCTACCAATCATTCATCCTCCTCTGTGGTTTTTTTAAGATAAGTAGTTTGTATATTGATCTCTGGTGAGGAATTGATCTCAGATAGATAGATTGTTAAGCATTTTAAATGGTCTCAAGCTGTGTGAGGAGTTGTAGGCTTTTAAGGTGGTCATTGGTCTGGTAAACCAGATTGAAAAGGGGAGCTTCATGATAGATGTGTAAGGCGTCTGATCAAAGAGATTGAAACAAGCTTTAGAAATCACTTCAGAATGGAAAGAAGATACAGTGGAACCTCGGTTCACGAACGTCTCGGTACACGTACAAATCGGTTTACGACCAAAAAGTTCACCAAACTTTTGCCTGGGTTCACGACCACACAACTCGGTATGTGAACAAGCCAGTTTCCCTTTCAGTTTGTACATGTTCAGTCTCTCCCTGTGCATTACCTGTGCAGCAAGCAAGAGAGAGAGAGCGAGAGAGCACGACACACACACACACACACACACACACACACACACACACAAGCAGTGCGAGAGAGAGACAGACGCACATACACAGGCAGCTCGAGAGAGAGACAGACGCACACGCACAGGCAGCGTGAGAGAGAGAGAGCTGGACGCATAAGGTAGGAAGGCAGTTAAAGAATGCACTGGGCTTGATTTTGTTTTCACTTCTGTTTAGAGCGATCGGTTCATAGCATGCATTGTTGCAATGTTACTTTTCTTGGTGGTTTATTAAATTACGGATTTTTTCAAATGTTCATTTTTTTACCTGTGCTTAAAACTCATTTAAAAAAAAGTGTTTTTAGCCAGCGATTGGTAGCGCTATAGCGCAAACTATTGCAGTGTTAGTTTTCTCTGTTGTTCAAGGTTTTCTCAGTGTTATTCAATGTTTTTACATTAAGTTTACTATTACGCTGTGCATTCTATGGTTTAATTAACTATATTTGTGCTTAAAAACTTAAAAAAAATATATATTTACATACAGTTTGTATGGTCAGGAATGGATTAATTGTATTTACATACAATCCTATGGGGGAAATTGCTTCGGTTCATGACCAAATCGGTTTACGACCAGAGTTTTGGAACGAATTATGGTCGTGAACCGAGGTTCCACTGTTTTTGTGAAATCTGACCAGTGTAGCCATGTACTGATGCTAAATAATCATGGCCAAATCAGGTCTGATTTTTCTGAGGTTTGTATATTAAACCACTCCAGATGTCTAGTACTTGGCCATCTTCAGAGAGGCTCCTTGGTGAGACTTTCAAAATTCAGATATTTATCATATATTCACATCAACAGTAGTGACCATTTCTGGTAAAAGATTAACTTCTGAAAGGTAAAAAAACCAGTACGTAATGAGTGTTAGGATAAGGAAGTGGTGTTAATCTGCTTAGGTCCCAAGGAATATATTGAAAATGGGTGTATACTTAAAAAGAGGCATTTTCATTAATTTATTTTACTTGTTACTATCATCTGATCCGAATTCATTACATTCTCATATTGCTACATTTTAAATTGCATGATTTTCTTAACTGTTGTGAAATATTTAAATCCTGTTTGGCTTTCTTTGTGTTGTATAAGCGATTTAATTGTCATCCCATCACCTAAAATAAAGCCTCATCAGCAATAATTTTATGGAGTACGTAGTGTAACAAATTAACTCTAGACAGTGACAAAGGTTTGGGGCAGCCACTCGTATAAAATGATCCTGGTTGCAAAAGGTTTGAAAAAGTAAGTTGTTTACAAAACAGAGTCCAAAACAGAACTGATTAAGTGGAAGTAAGCTGGTGGTTTTAAGGGGTAGAAGAGGAAATTATGTCATCCATGGCGGAACCAGAAGTGACGTCTTTGGGACCAGAAGTGACGTTATCAAAGGCACCGAAACCTATCAGGATTTCCCAGGAATGGTCTGCAAGAGACTGAGAGAGACAGTCAGGACACTCCGCCACCCCCGGTCTTATGTAGTATTACAGTTACTCAAGCCCTTTAGCTGCCTTCTATTCACACGTGTGTGACAGTAGTCACTGATTGAAATCACAACATTAACATAGTAAAAAAAAATTCAGTTTTTACAGCCAGCCACTTTAATTGTACCATGATGTAGCTGATAAGATTTCCCCAATATGCATTCATCCTAGGAGCTATTTCAATAGACTTATCCTTCTTGGGAGTTTTTCAATATTTTCCATTTCACTCATTTCAAACTTCTATTATTTTAACCAAGACCAATTGCTTGTGTGAACTCAGCTTATATTCCAAATGCCCACATTAATCTTTACCAAGGTTCTTATTTCTGTTTATTGATAAACTGCATTCAAACACATGTTGCAATGGACTATTTGACACATTGTACCATAGGAGGCGGGAGCCTGTTGTCAGACAAGCTCGAGTAGGATGCAACTACATGGCTATGATAAGAAGGGCAATGCCATTTCCAACTGTGAGATGGCACTGCCAGTAAGAACTTCTTCTCTTTTGCCTCCAGGACTTAGTGCTAAAATAATTTGATGTACTACAACCTGTATGATACCCCAACCCACTCTCTTGTGTTGTTCTTTTCTTACAGTGTACATCGGTAAGCGTTTTAGCTCTTCTCTGTAACTGTTTATTACAGCATGCACACAAAATGTACTACATTTTACACTCTTGAAGCTTGGCTGCCACTTAATTCAACTACGATTACTAGAAATATACATTTTTTAATTGAATGCCCTTGTTCCACTATTCATTCTTATTGTTCAAAAATGGTGGGTACTAGTGGTACTAGACCATGAAACAAGGTAAGTGTGAGAAAAAGGCGAGCCATCACCACACTGTACTAGACATAAAGCAGGAAGAGGCAGAAAGGAAGGGGTGTTTCATAGTTCACATTAATGCATCCATAATTGTGATATTAATAAGCCTGTTATACCTGTAGGTCAAATAAACTCATGTTTTTTATGTTAGCCCTGGTTTTTTACTGATATTCTATCACACAGGTGTCACTAAAAATCAAGTTGAATCTCAATGTATTGAGCAAGGTGCATTAAACTCCTTTACTAAAATAAGCTTACCTGATCTTTATAGAAGAATTACTCTGTTAATGCTGCACATATATGTTCTTGATCCAGTCCCTAAAGGGTTTTTAAAAGAGGTATTTGACTCACTAAACAATGCTCATTGGAGGCATTTCCCAGATTCCTTAAAAACAACAGTAGTTAAAGCACTACTTCTGAAAATCAGTCTTGACTGTTGTGTCTTGCACAATCTTAGACCTCTGTATTTTTAAGTAAAATAATTGAAAAATTACTGTTTTGACAGTATAAGATAATCGCAAAGAAAAAAGTGTTGGGGCACCACAGGGTAGGCCCTGTTTAATTGTCAGGTTGTGTTGTCCACAAACAAGAAAATAAAAAAGAAAACAGCATGGGCATTGTACTGGTCTTCAAGCAACATCCTGTTCAGACAGGAGTCATTTATTGACTGGTGACTTCCAGTAGAGTCAGCTCTCCCCTGGGAACAGAAGAGGTGACAGTTCTAGTGAAAGTGATATCACGGTGCCTCTAGCCTACTATCTTCAGATCTGTAGCCTTAAAAAGGGAAAGATGTAAATTACAGCACCAATCTGTAACCTGGGGTGAAATTAGAAGCAGCATAAAAGTCTTTATGAAACCCCCAACTCACACATGTGACAACAGATAAATGATGATGTGAATAAAAATTGTGTCCTGGATAAAGTACTTAATGCTAAAAAAATAATATCAGTTGTTGATATATTACATCTGAGCATTTAAAATCATAAATCATAACATTCTTATTAAACATCTTACCATTATGCCAGTCGCGAAATCCTGAAGTGGCCTGGTTTTTACACTGCACAGAAGCTAAATCAAATTTATCAAATAACTCTCTGGGTCAGAAAAATTACACTTTCTAAAAGCATCAGTAATTTCCCAAATTAGTATTATCAAATGATTGTTCATATCATAAAATTTTACAGCAGTTTGATAGATTTAATTTTTATATTCATTCAGGCTCTCCATAACTGCGTGTTCACATTGGAATGGGATAAAGATGTTAAAGCATCCTAAGATTTTGACAGCCATTGATCTGAACAGATGTGCACAGCATTTAAAACCATTGATCACAGCATTCTTATTAAACATCTTACTGTTAAGCCAATCATGAAAACCTGAAGTGGCTCGGGTTTACCAATGCACAGATGCTAACCGCCTGACTTTTTATCTCGAGTCAACCCCATTGAACAGCAGTGCACAAAGAGTAGTGTTTGTCTTTTAGCAAAGAAACTAAAAACAAAACAGGTTTTTCATGACAATGTAATTTACTTTGAAAACCAGAGGGCTAACCATTATCACAGTTGGACAAGAATTGCAACAAGTATTTTTTTCAATCCTATGTTTGTTGTGGAAAAATATGTGAGACTTGACAAAATGCAGTCTGTGCAAATTATAACGCTTTGTAGAGCAACCATGATCATTATTCTGCAAGTCTTCCTAAATTTGCCTTGACATTATTAGCTTTTACTAATAGTTAATCACTATGCTTCTTGACACACCTGTAGGCCTGTAAACAAACTCACCTTTACAGATGTAGGGCTTGTTTTGTAACTAAAAGAATTAAAATGTAATACTGCTGTTTTGTCAAAGTGGTACACGTGCAGGACCATTAATGGGCTGAATTGTAAAGACCATCAGTAAAATTCTTAGTTTTGGATTTCATTCATATAAGGAGAATGCATCTCCTAGCAAATGTGTATTTGTTTAAAAAATTAAACAAGTTAAACAACAAATTAATCATTCATTTCTTCCACAATATGTGTAGTATCAGTTATTTTTGATATTTTTTTTTTGTAATTAAGTATCATGGTTAATAATCATGGCCAAATTTCAAGTAAAATTCAATTTCCATTTTTGTGTGTTTCTGTTTTCAGAATATATTGAACTGTCTCAGTATGAATAGTTTCTCATAACTAGCTTAGCTGTAAAGTTGAATTTGTAAGAAATCAGGAAAATAAAAAACTGAAATATCATTGGTTTACCAGCAAAAATATTATGGTATGCTGAGGCAGTCATTTTTAGGTTTGGGCTAAAAAGGGTGTTAAGGTGAAATAGTATTCCATCAATTTGAAATTTTTTCCCATTGGATACTTGTCCCTGATTTTAACAGATATAATATAATGGAGTAACTTATTATAGAAGGCTATAGTTTCGGGCCTCCATGGAAGCAATCTCGGTTTGCTAGCTGTTCTTTTTGACTCATTTTATTGAGATTACGGGTATAGAGTTCAGTAGTTCATACTATTATATTAGCTGTATATACACCACACTAATAAACTCCGTCACACAAGAAATTAGGTATCCTATATATCTGATACATTTGTAGTTAAATATAACAGCAAAATATGTAACCTGAAAATTCAGAAACTCATATGACTTGAATTTTGAAGGAACCAGAACTACCAGTCAAATGTGAGGTCATCTTTTCCTGCCCTCACTATTCAAAGCTCCAGCAAGGAATGACAAGCCTGCCACATGTATTTACACCAATGGCAATCCTAACTCCTGGCCCATGTTTGAACAGTGTTTTTGCTGTGAACAGTAAAGTCCACCAAAATAAAAAGCAAAATATATGTGTGGCAACTGAACTGAGTACTAATAGATATGATTCAAATTTTACACTAGTTTCAGTGCAATACTAAATGCAATTAATTGCAATGTAGAGTATCGTAGGAAATGTAAAATTCAAATCTGACTAGGATATTTTATCCTTTAATTCATTCAATTTCTAAACACATTAATTACTGTACAGGAAGGTTTTGGGGCCTGATTCTATCCCAACTCTACTAGCAAGAGTTGTGCTTAGATGGGTCAGTCGTTCATTGCATGGTATACTCACACAAACAAGGATAGGATACAATCACTAATCTAATGTGCCCACTTTTAGATTATTGGAGAAAATGGAACAGGAAACAAAAAAAAAAACACAGGTAGGCATGGAAAGACAATGCCTAACATCACTAACCTGGCATCACAGTGCTGCCTTTGGACAAAACAAGTAAAATAATTAAACTAATATAAAATTAGTTATATTATACTAATATAGCTAGGATTATACTGCATCAGACATATATGTTAATATTTACAGTTTGGGGGAAAAATCAGTTTTATGTGGGTGTTAGGCAAAGACTTGTTAAAAAACACTAATGACTTATGAAGTATAAAGTACTGAAATTGCACAGTACAAAGAGGAAGCCATCTTTTTTGCCTAATTTGACAAAATAAGTAACTACATGTTAATGTATTATGTTCTCATTAGTACTTTGCTTGCTTTTAACTTCTTGAATTTCAGTGTATTGTAAGAGAAAATATTTTTACATACAGTACATATGTTCCTAGATGCATGGTATAGATTTTTATTTTCCTATACAACAGAAGAATGGTTAGCCTTAGTCTGAAGTTACATTTTGGCTTAGTTCTTTCACTGCAAGCATTTGCTTAATTAGACATTTGTTACTTTCATTAAATATTACTTATTTACACTTTTCTTTTTCCTTCATAGGTATGGAATTTTGCTTCCAAAACTACTTTTAATACCTCAATACATTTTTTCTCATTGCTCTTTTACAGGTACATAAAACTCACAGAATCAAAAACACTTAGGACTGATGAAGCTGCCAGATACTGTCTGCATTTTTCTTCAATGACTATTTTTCTATTAATGATTATTATTGCAGTGGTTATCTTACTGCACTTTCCCAGGTATGTGAAGTATTCATTTACTACTCTGGTATATCAGGCATCTGTCACATAATATATAGAATGGTATGCTAAAGTTTGGCCACCCTTGCTTAAAATATCTGTTACAGCAAATGGTTAAGTAAGCAGAAGATGATCCGATCACCAAAAGGCATAAAGTTAAAGATGACACATTTCTTTAGTATTTTAAGTAAGATTCCATTTTTATTTACATCATTCACTGGTACAAAATGCCAAAAAATGAAAAGGGCATGAAGCAAAAGTTTGGGCACCTGATATGGTCAGTAAGACTCCTTTGGCAAGTATCACAACTTGTAAATGCTTTTTGTAGCCAACTAAGAGTCTTTTAGTTCTTACTTGGGGTATTTTTGCCCATTCGTCCTTGCAAAAGGCTTCTGTGGACGATTTTTTGTGACTGAAGACAGAGAAGAAAATTAAAATTAGTCAAAACCTTTTATTAATACATACCAGGCAAGGGTAAAATGTCAGAGAAACACAGTCCCAGGACACCGCGCTTCATCTGCCTCGAGCGCAGATGTCCTTGTTCTTTTATACCTTTCTAATCTCCTGATCGTTGACCATGTAAGCAAAAATAGCATCCTGACTCATTGTACTTTTCCAGTTTTTGTAAAGTCATTACCCTAAAGGTATATTTTCTTGTCACACACATCATCAAAAGAAACTTCCAGAAAGTATACATGCTTTTTGTCACGTACGCAAAACACAAACAAGTTTCATCATTCTGTCCTATTTTCTATACACACATACATTTTGTTCAATTACATCTTTTTTTGTTTCCACACTCCTCCCTTTTTGAACAAAAATGATGTGGGCCTATAAATTCTATTTTGGAATGGTTGATGAAAGGGAAAGGGGAGAGAAAATGGAAGAAGCTATACGAGACATGCGCTCATCATGTAGCACATATGCCCTTTCCATAGAGGCGGTAAAGTACTTAGACATTATATAGTGAAACAAAGGGATAATACAACAACCAACCAGGAGGAGGAGACAAAATGTCACAACCAAAGAAATGAAAACAGATCTTATCCATTGTCCCCAGGATCCGAAGGAGGATGCAAACCACTGATCCCTGGGATTTATAATGGCAGAATTAGTGGAAAGTTCTTTTAGAGAGAGCAGTAAGGCCTGCCAATGCACGAGTTATTGATCCATCTGGCGCGGTATTATTTGGAATATATGTACAACAAGCATCACCAAACATAGCACAAACACCTCCCTTTTCGGCAAGTAACATGTCCAGGGCTAGACGATTTTGCCAAGTCATCAGAGAAGTACGATCAAGCTGTTCATGTATGCCTTCAATAGCATCTTTGGTGAAGTTAAGGAAACGTTGTTGGTTATAATAAAGGTAATTAATCCAGTCTACATTCTTATTAATAGTAATTTGGGGTATGATAGATTCAAAACCGGCTGCGACTTGATCCCTAGCTTTAAATCTGTCTGGGACACCCCTAGGGACTCCAATAGCATCTATGTATACTCCAGGGCCATGTAAGGACAGGGAGGTAAGGATAGAAGTCTAAAAGGCATAACTAATTGGATTGGAGCACAGGTACCAGACCAATTAGGGGGAAAGGTGGCAAATAATGTTCAGAGAAAAGTTAACCTGAAAAGTTTGAGAACAGAAAGAAAATGGTAATTCACCTACCCATGTCGCTCCTTCGTGAGTTTGAAACATAGGGGTATCCATGTGACGGGTGGGGGGAAAAAGAATAGATAGATTAGAACACTTTGAACCAGAGAGGGGTTTCTTGGAAGTAAATACAGAAGGCAGGGCAACCCCACGGGGTCAGAAATGTTAGATAATGGGAAAGGGACTGTAGCTAAATGAGGACGGGCTGCAGCACACGCATAACAATGAGAACGATTAACTTGCTTAGCTGAATAGAGAACCCACTGCAACCATCTATTCTAATCTCCATAACCAGTTTCTATTGAAAAAGTGGATGAAAGGGTGGAAATATTCATAATCTTAACAGGAGAAAAAAATCTGAACCAAAAGTTGGGGAGATGGGTGTGTGTGCCAGAGAATGAGGGGTGTTAGTAACAGGATTGTCAATCTTAATTAGAAATCTCCCTAAAGGGTCTGTTCCAGATACATATACCCCTAATACATAAATACCTGAGTTACAATGGTTGTCAGCACATACAATGAGAGGCATGTCCTTTTATGATAGAAAACCGATTTTTCAAACCGTATTTTTGGGCCTCAAAAGGTTGATAACCCCAGTCCTCAGTTCCAGTGTTAGCAAAAACCCATTGCCAGTTGTCGCAGTCACTTCCCCTCATACACACGTATTTGTCAGATCCGGTCCACTGGGCTTGTCGACCAGTCCCACAGTTGATAATAGAGCAGAAATCAAACTGCACTGATGTGGTAATTCCCAACGGGAAAGTCAAGGTGACCAGGGCAGTAGACAAGGGAAAAGAAAAACATAGTAGCACAGCAATCAAGGGTGCCATCTCTTGCAATGTGAGGCGTGAATCCAGGCAGGCAGTCCTTCAACTTTCACGGCGTGTGGTGTGGATAGAAGAATTTGGAATGATCCTCTCCACTTAGGCTGATGCCAGTGTTTCCTCCGAGTATCTCGAACCAGGATCCAGGTGCCCAAACGAATTGGTAAATCCTTGGAAAGGGGGCTGGTCCTCCAGGCTTGATTAACCTGCTGGTGGATTTCCTTCAACGAGGTTCGCAAACCTGCAAGACTAGAGAGAAAATCATTGGGAGAAAAGGTTTGTTAGTGTGTTTATGAGTCCAGACTCCATCAGAGAGGGACCCTTCTTTGGACCATTTTCTCCTTTCGATATCCGTGGCTGCATTCTGTAAAGAAATAATTTAATTATCAGGGTCCTGGTCATTTCTCTGTTGGAATAAAGAAATTGGTGTGTTATTATATGCAGCCTCTTTAGCAAAGTGGTCAGCTAAATCATTCCCTTTGCTAGCAGGATCCTGTTTTCCTGTGTGAGCTTGACATTTAACAATCGCTAGCTCCGATGGTTTGGTTATAACTTCTAAAAGGGATTCGATCAATTTCTGATGTTGGATGGGTTTGCCAGTACTGGTCTTAATTTGTGCTTAAAGGTTATCTATGCAATATATTTAAACGCGTCTTTTCCTTCATGCTTATTATTAACAAGGAAAACATACGTGCTTGAACCTTTATTCGTATCAAGTGTGCTGACCACTGCGTCACCATGCTCTTCCTTTATAGTACCTAAAATACACAACTTCCATTCATATCACAATTAGACACACACATTCATATCACAATTAGACACATTCCGCTTATCGCCAAAAAACTTGTCTCCCTTCTCATGCAATATTATTAAAAGAGCATTTTCCCTTCAAACTTGATCAGGGTTTAAAAGGAAAAATACTTTTGTATATTTACAAGCCTTAAACAAAAGTGGAGACAATTCATTTGCGCTAAACCAATTACACAAATCGATAATTATCTTTTTCAGTTTTTTAGTTAGAGCTCTCCAGGACTGGTCTTAAATTCCCTTAGTTTCCATAATGTTCCATGATCATGGCAGACTCCAAAAGCATACCTGGAATCTGTATAAATTGTTACGATCTTCCCTTCGGACAGCTGACATGCTTGAGTGAGTGCTACGAGTTCAGCTGTTTTGTGCACTTAGCTTTATGAAATTTGATTTGCTTCCAGCAGGCGGTCCCCTTGGACCACTGCGTAACTGGTTGAGGGCGCTCCATTTTTCAATTGTAGCATTTGACAAAGTACAGAGTACATTCTGATACTCATAGGGATCCCTTTAATACACTCTATAACACACAAAATCACCCAAAGCATTTTCAACACACTTCACCCCAGTATTATTCTATATTTACACTATATTTGGAAACAATGCAGCAAAGGAAACAGAAACAAATGGACTCTGAAGAAAAGCAAGTTCAACTCTTCAGGACAAACAAACATAAAACAGCCTCTCAAATACACACGTCACAAGAAAAAAAGAAAAAGACAGAAGAAATTTCATGAGAACTACATCCGTGCTTGCTAATACAGCTTCTGTTATTGCAGCCACAGCACGAAGACACGGAGGAAATGCTGCGGCCACTGGATCCAGTTTTGTTTTAGAAAAAATAAGTCACCGGTCTTTGTTTATCTCCATGTTGTTGCGTCAGTACTGAATTTATTCATAAATCCCTGCTTTTCGTCCACGAACAAAGTGAATGGACGAGAATGATCAGGCAAACCTAGCGCGGGCGCAGATAAAAGAGTAGCTTTGAGGTTACAGAGCCTTCTCAGCCAGTTGTTGCAACGGCTGTGCTCTTTCAGTAAAATTTAGAACCCACTGTCTGCAGTGGCTGTAATGCGATTTTACAGTTGTTTTGATTAGCTGCAGCTTAACTTTTAGAAACTTTATGGCCATTTTCCCACAGAAACAGCAACAATTTCTGGGTGTCTATTGTACAATTTTCTTCCGTCGCGATTTCCATCTACATACTGTTTTCCGGCCAAACGCCGTTTAAATTTACTACTTCCGGCCAGACGCCGTCCAAATTTTTGGGCAAGAGCTTAACCAGAAACACAAAGGGCTTCTCTGTATCCCTGAGGCATGACGGTCCATGTCCATCGGCGGTACCGCGTTTGACGAGATCGGGATGTACGGCGGAGATGCCAGCCTCTGCTTCGGGAGACAAAGGATATTGGGCACGGTGCGGGCGGAAGGAGGACTTCGGGTGGATCACCAGAGGCTCACAATGGGCTATCCTTTGAAACACTACTTTAGTTATTAAATGGTCAGGAGTATCAAAAATACCCGGAGTAACTTGTAACCAGTCTGTTCTTTCAAGGCATTTTTCCACCCATGGCCCTATTTTCTCCCATTAACAGTGTGTGATTTAGCTAAGGAAAAATGAGGCACTGTTTTGCCAAGATAATATATGTGCTGTGAGCATGTAAGATGAACAGAAGCAGCTGCCTTTGTGGATGAAATAAAAACACAGTAGATGTGAAGGGTTTCGGGGTAAGTACCAGAAATAAGGAAAGATTCTAGCCAGGTGGTGTCTACTTCTATAGGGAAGTATTGGGCAGTACAGTGTAAAATGTCAGGGGCCTGTAAATTGGGAAAAAACAAGGGGAAAAAGAGTGTAGGGCTTTGAGGAGAATGGTGTGTGGGGAAATATCTAAAGTCCATGCTGCAAAAGAGGGTTTGGGATAAGGGGTAATTTGACACAACAACTTGGGGGTTGAACAGAAAAAAACAAAGCTGATTCAAACTTGAAAAAGGTGAGGTTGTCCAGAAGCAGGAAGCACAGTAACAGTTTTCGTTTGAAGCAGGGACCTTTGCCAGCTAGCGAGTGGCACCAGTATCGATTAAAAAAAACAGTCTCAGTGCCATCAACAAACAATGTCAGTAAAGGATCAGTCTCTGAATTATGGGTGAGCAAAGGTAGTTGAAAAGAGTGGCTGGAGGTCCCAGTGTTTTCCTATGGCCAGTATTGTTAGTCAGGGGTGTCAGAGGAAACAGGTGGAATAAGGGGAGGTGGGGGCTGTTGCTGTCTGTGAGGGCACTCCCGACGAAAATGTCCAGTTTCACCACAGGCGTAGCAAGAGAAGGAATTAGCATTGGAATTAAAGGGAGAGGGAATAAAAGGATTCTTAGTGTGGTCAACAGGAGGAGCTCTAAAACCACCTCGTCCTCTTCCTCGTCCTCGTCCCCTTCCTCTAAAGCCATATCCTCGACCTTGGTCAGGAGCATTCCTGGTATAATAGTTCATCTGTGCTACCAATAATTTGGCATGAGAGTCCGATTCGGCCTGTTCAGCATGTCGTTTGACTTCATCAAACGTGGCACTTTCCCACTCAATACAGGAAGTGCGGACTTTGTTTTGTATATCAAGGCGCAAGCCGGAAACAAAAGGTGGAACTGCAGCTCGGGTGCGGTCATCAGCATTTCCCAAGCCCGAGTGATTAGCCATAAGGTCTTGAATCCTATGTGCCCATTCATCAACTGTTTCGTCTCTCTTTTGTTTTGCAGCAGAAATAAATTCGCCTTCTCCACCTATCCCCTGTCCTCGAGTTAAAGCTGGGTTCCATACCCATGGAATGTCATTGCGGACACCCCTGCTAACAGTGGCCCATGTGGTCCCAAACTTTCGACGAAGTACCTGGGTCCATTCAGCAGCATTAGGCTTATACATGCTATCTAATTGATCAAGTTGTTCAACAAATTTTAGTCCTCCTACTTCCTTTGGATCTGGAAGTGCATTCACGACATCTTTTAGTTCTTGGATGTCCCAATTCCGATTTATCATAACTGTTGTGGGATTTTGGGGTCCAGCTGGATGGGCAGGGTTATAATGGGGATTGGGAACTTCTATTAAAGGGCAAGTAAGTGAAGGATTTGAGGAGAAAAAAGTTGGAGCTGGTCTGTGACTTCGAGTGCATTTAGAGACGGGGGTTTGTGTAGTACAGGGTGAGTCATAGTGATCTGTGCCTGGGGAATCATCGGGAGAAACTTCTGCTAGTTGTAATGCAGGGGGGGACAGTCGGAATGGGGAATAGAGGAGGGGATAATAGAGGTGTCTGAGGTCGGTTCTGAGGAGGGGAAAAAAATAATAGGATAAATCTAAACCTGTCTTCTTTTCTATAAATTTTCTAGGAGACCCATTTTTACGGGGCGTCTGTTGATCCTCCGAAAATAATCCCTCCAGCACTAATGATTTTGATCCCCCTGTGCGGCGATTAACAGGCTTACTGTTATAAGTTCCCATTTTGTTCCCTTGCCCTCCCGGGTTCTGTATTTAATTTTCCAACTATATACTGATTCGCCTAATCCCTTGTACGTATGAATCAGCAAGGCATTAAGTGTGCCACTCACTAAACCTAAACTGTTCCCTTCTTAGTTCCAAGGGGAGACACCTAACTATCAACTGATCCAGTTCCCAGGAGAACACGGTTTTGTTGCTTATTCCGTATGTAGATTTATTTATTCCTTCCTAACAGCAATCCTGCAATCTGTGCTCTTTTCGGTTTATTTCCATACCACCCCGTTACTCGTCCCGTTAGCCTGTCCGCTCACATCCCTGGATTCCAGCTCAGGTGACTTCGTGTCCGATTCGGTTACTCCATCACCTTAAGCAACCCGTTGAGATATGAGTATGACTAGACGGTCAACAGGAAACTCGCCCTCCCGTTATTTAGAAAAATAAAAAATATTCGGAAATCCCCCGGTGCTTACCCCAGCCTGGAAGTGTGCGAGCTCTGTCTGGAAATCCGTTCAGTCACCGTGGATGTAGCAAAGAGGAGACCAGGGGCTCCTCACGCAAGAACTGTTTCAGGACAGGGCAGTCCTAACTTTTGCCGGAGCTGCATGCTCTGCTGCCGGATATCTCAAGTTAACGGCAGTCCGCTGGTAAGACGGATCACTGAAATGGTCTCGCTGGAGGAGTCGACCGGCCGTCTCTTGCCCCACGTCCGGGCGCCAAAACTGTGGACGATTTTTTGTGACTGAAGACAGAGAAGAAAATTAAAATTAGTCAAAACCTTTTATTAATACATACCAGGCAAGGGTAAAATGTCAGAGAAACACAGTCCCAGGACACCGCGCTTCATCTGCCTCGAGCGCAGATGTCCTTGTTCTTTTATACCTTTCTAATCTCCTGATCGTTGACCATGTAAGCAAAAATAGCATCCTGACTCATTGTACTTTTCCAGTTTTTGTAAAGTCATTACCCTAAAGGTATATTTTCTTGTCACACACATCATCAAAAGAAACTTCCAGAAAGTATACATGCTTTTTGTCACGTACGCAAAACACAAACAAGTTTCATCATTCTGTCCTATTTTCTATACACACATACATTTTGTTCAATTACATCTTTTTTTGTTTCCACACTTCTAATTCTAAAAGATTCTTGGGCTGTCCTGCATGCACTGCTCTTCTGAGATCTTTCCACAGATTTTCCAATAACTTATAGGTTGGGGGATTGTGCGGGCCTTGGCAAAACTGTCAGCTTGCACCTCTTGAGGTATTCCATTGTAGATTTTGAGGTGTGTTTTGGATCGTTCTCTTCTTATAGGACCCATCCTCTTTTTAACTTCAACTTTTTTACAGATGGTGTGATGTTTGCTTCCAGAATTTCCTGGTATTTATTTGAACCTATTCTTCCCTCTACCAATGACATGTTCCCTGCACCTTTGGCTGCAACGGAAGCCCAAAGCATCATTGATCCACCCCAATGCACCACCACTCCAGAGTCTACTAAATCTTCCTGAAGGTCTTTTGCACTTTTTATTTGCCTTTCTAGCAATTCAATGATTAGTTCTTTCAGAAAGTTTTCTCGGTCTTCCAGACCTCAGCTTGACCTCCACCATTCTTGTTAAGTTCCATTTCTTAATAACGTTACAAACTGAGGAAACAGCTACCTGCTGTGTGAGCATTAATATTTTTTTTATTTTTCAGAGTGCTAGGCAGCTGCTTAGAAGAGCACATGGCTACTGATTGTTGGGACAAGATTTGAGGAGTCAAAATTTATACAGCTTTGCAATTTGCATCACCTGGGGTTTACTAATGATGACTGTGAACAAGCCATAGCCCTAATGAGCTAATAAAGGTCTGAGACCTTGGTTAAAGTTTTCTGAGATCTCAGATATTTTGGGGTGCCCAAACATTTGCATGGTACTTCTTTTCTTTTTTTATTGTACAATTGTACATAACAAAACAATACACTAATCTTGCATAAAATACTGGAAAGAAATGTGTCATCTTTAACTTTAACTCTCTTGGCAGGCTTCCATCTCCTATGAGTTTCAGTCAACAATGACCAGGGGCCCCATGTATAAATGATGCATACGTACAAAAATGTTGCGTACTCCCGTTTCCATCCTCAAATCTTGATGTATGAAACCTAAACTTGCCGTAAAACCACACACATTTTCACGGCAGCTAAATGCTTGGCGTACGCAAGTTCTCTGCTTGGTTTTGCAAACTGCCGGCACCCAGCGTCAAAGCAGTGCTTTTGTTCCAGTGTGGTTTCCCTTTTTTTTTTAGATCCACATCACTGACGTGGCTTTATCAAATACACTGAAATTAACCACATATTGTTTATTAGTTTAAGGCATCTGATTGTAATTTACCTGTAACAATATAAATGTCCACGGAATGGCCAAACTATTCCAAATACCATAGCTGCTTTAGCGTTGTTCCTCACAATGCACCACTCAAAGTATTTATATCATTATATCTGAGTGTGGAATCACAGCTCTACAGCAGCTGATTAGAAAGAGAATTATCAGTATACAGCATCAAGCACACGCTGCCTCAGCTATGCACACTGTGTATTAAACTGCTCTCATACAACAAACACTTCAGAGCCTTTCCTGTAGGGACATCGCAGTTCAGAAACAGTTTCATCCCAAGAACTATAAACATTCAATCAGTCCATCAAGTGCTCCTTTTAGAACTGTTTGTACTTATTAGTACAATTACCTCACTGTAAACTTGTGATACAGTGCATATTTACATATGATGACAATTTCATTTTTAAGATGAAATACAGAAAAATAGGTTTATTACATTATACAGATAAAATGTTAACATCATTCAAATAATCTATATTGTTAATAATTAAACATATGAGGACATGGTGTCACAGCGCTAGCGACAAGCTGGCGCCCCGCTCAGGGATTGTTCCTGCCTCGCGCTGTATTCTTGCTGGGGCTGGCGCAATACTGGTAGGATAAATGGATAGAATAATTAAACATGTATTATGAAGATATTTCAGTGTTCCTTAAAGGCTTGTAAGATTGTGCGTTCTAAGCTTACAGATGGCTTAACATCTATTACAGAGCTGATTGTATGGCGATTGGGTACTTGGAGAAAGAAAAGGAATTGGGGGATATTACGTTTGAGAGAGACAGTACTGCTGCAATAAATTATTTCATCAAAGGTCACATCTTGCGGGAAGCAGGAACAAACTCTGGACAGGTCGCCAGCTCGTCGATATCACTTTGCCATCGTGTTCCCATGTTTAATAACATGCTTTAACTCCTATCATCATGAAAATAACATCAAGTATACATCTCAGTATTTTAATTATTCAGAAAGCTGTAAAATCACGAATGTAATGGATTCTGTATCCTGTCGGAGGAAGAGAATGACCGTTTAAGAAGCACATAGTGATTCAAACATATAGAGCACATAAAAGAACACATACAAAACAAAGCATTTAACATGCTACTTTAGTTACGATGGGATTTGGGAATCTAGTAAATTAAACGATTTAAAGATGAAGTTTATGATATTCTACTTTAATGACAAAATAAACTATGTGATTAAAGTGGAAATTTCAAGATTAAAGTTAAAGTTTTGAGCTTTTTTCTCCCTGTGTCCCTATTTTTTTTTTCTTTTGTCTTTACCCTAATAAGCTTTCATATGACACTCAGACAGTGGGCTACAACTTGCCTTTTCACTGGGACTTTGATATCTGACAACTTCTTTTTTCTTTCGGGCACTGTGCGACTTTGTAAACTTGAGCTTTCGAGTTTCTCCAACACTCTATGTCACTCGATCAACTTCCTTTTGTTGTTTATACCACTGTTCAAACCAACAAATAGTACATTTTTCGTTTTCTCCACTTAGTATTCGCTGAAATTCTTCTATTTTCCCCTGTGCTTTTGCCATTGCCTTTTCACAGAATGCTGAGCTTAAGGGCTGTTTATATTGATTTGCATATTTGAAGAGGTGTAATTCTGGGAGAAGTTGGGGTGGGGCAGCAGGAGTGTGCACATGTGTCACATTTCACGGAAGCAGAAGAACATGGGGGCGGCACGGTGGCGCAGTGGGTAGCGCTGCTGCCTCACAGTTGGGAGACCTGGGGACCTGGGTTCGCTTCCCGGGTCCTCCCTGCGTGGAGTTTGCATGTTCTCCCCATGTCTGCGTGGGTTTCCTCCGGGCGCTCCCACAATCCAAAGACATGCAGGTTAGGTGGATTGGCGATTCTAAATTGGCCCTAGTGTGTGCTTGGTGTGTGGGTGTGTTTGTGTGTGTCCTGCGGCGGGTTGGCACCCTGCCCAGGATTGGTTCCTGCCTTGTGCCCTGGGATTGGCTCCAGCAGGCCCCTGTGACCCTGTGTTCAGATTCAGCAGGTTGGAAAATGGATGGATGGAAGAACATGGAAGTTGGCATTCTCACAGATTTATGCATCTGGATTTTTTTGTGTGTATGCACATTTCCGCTTTTGTCCGTACATCATGTTTTAGTGTGAATTCTACACATGGCATTATGCATGAGGCCCCAGGATTCCTGGAGTCAGGAAGAATTTTAGCCAGCAGAAGTGACAAAGTGATCATGGCTGGAAGTGACATCATGGGTCCTTGGGACAGTTCCTCTCCACTCTAAGGCTAATGGAAACCAGGTTATTTCATGCATTACATTCAAAGTCTTTTCTATATTTCTACTTGATCCCATACTCCTTTGTCTGACAGTAAATTTTATAAACATACTACAGTGCTAGGGTGTTGTACTTTATTAAGCAATTATGGATGTAATGAGAAATCAAGCAAAATGACACCTTTTATTGGCTAACTAAAAAGATTATAATATGCAAGCTTTTGAGGCAACTTAGGCCCCTCCTTCAGGCAAGAAGGGCATTACCTCCTCTGGAGTTTGTTTGGAGTTTGGGTTCTGTGGGTGCCACTATGGGGTGTTGCAGGAACTGCTGATCCCTTTATTGCAGTACTATACCTGGAAGTGCTGCCGGAAAAGATGGTGGGACACCTGGAGCACTTCCGGGCGCTCTATAAAAGGAGCCAGCTGCCACTACTCAAGGAGCCAGAGTCAGGAGGCAGAGGACAAAGCTTGCCAGGAGAAGTGGAGGCAGACTGAGAGAGTGAGAAAGAAAAAAGGACAATTGGAAAGGATAAAGGTGTGCATTTGTTGTTATTGTGCTTTGGACTGTGCTGTACAGGTGGAAAATGAGGTAAAGCATTTCCTACAGGAAAAAAAAAAGAATAAATAAAAACGTGTGTGCTGTATCTGTTTGTGTTGGGATATATATATATATATATATATACTGTATATATATATATATATATATATATATATATACTGTATATATATATTATAAAAAAAATCCAGCAGAGAAACAGTAGAGCGTCGAGACATGATCTTCACGTTAAGATCAAGGAAGACACTTAAAAGATCCGCGAGACTAAAGAGGTTGGCCATGGAGCATCTCACGGGGACCTTAAACATGAGACTTTGTGCCCAGAGATTGACCCAGGACCGTCTCGCAATGACGTAGAACATGAGGTTCTTGCAAGACACGCCCTGCTTACAACGAAATAAGAGTACGGGCAGCAACACACTCAGTCGTGTTTTGGCTTTGAGCACACACAAATCCAGTGCTCTTAGCGCATATAAAGCGTATAAGCACAATACGTTATACATGAAACGTAGACGACTAAGCGAAGAAGAAAGAAGCACGGAAAAAAGAGACTCAAAAGCGTTGGAGAGACAAAAAAGAAAAAGAATAATCTAGGTGCAAATTCAGAAAATAAGGAAAGTAATTATCAGCCCAGAACAAGTGGAATTGAAAAAAAAGCACATCCAATCCGGACGTTGACGCTATACACATGCAGAGCAGGTTAGAGATTATGAAATTCGAAAGGCTCAAAAAAAATAACGGTGTGATACACATGTGGAGAATGTTAAAGAATATGAAAGTAGGAAAATTAGAAAGTATAAAAAAAAGAAAGTAAAGATTGCTGTAGCGCAAACAAATGGAAATTATTACTCGAAAAAGGGAAAATAATCACCACGGAGCAGGTGTCATTGAAACAAAAGCAGGACAAAGTGAGGTCAGAAATAAAAGACAGAGTAGAAAACAAAGTAAAATGTCATAAAGAGGTTAAAAAACAAGGGGGCCAAACACATGCAGAGCAGGTTACAGATAATGAAAACTGGATTTCAAAAACCTCAAAAAAACATAGGTGCGAAAAACATGCAGAGCAAAATACAGAATATGAAAGCAGAAAAAAAGAACAGTGCCAAAAAACAAAAGTAAATATCGCATTAGCGCAAAAAAAGAGAAATTATTACTCGGAGAAATAACAAAAAGGCAAATAGAGATCGAATATATGGACATAGCTGATATGTCAAAAGTATGTAAATATTGTAAGGCTTTGAAGTTTAAGTCAAGAGAATTTCAAAAACGGAGTTTACCTCACATGCATTTATTTGCTACTTTGCAAAAAAAATTATTAACTGCTGATGATGTGCTGAAATTCCAAACAGAGAAACCTATCCTGAATTATGGTACAAAGTCATTAAACACATGTCTCACTGACCTCATTAAAAAGATTCATCACATTGGGACTCGAAATATTCCAAATATTGTTTTTACAGAAGTTCAGAAATAAAAGTGAAACT